>NC_041386.1:353957428-354009131 GCF_002162155.2 Triticum dicoccoides | reverse complement strand
GTCGGCGCAAAGGGAATCCTAAGCCATGAATGCATGCCCCCCCAACCGAGGTTCACCTAGCAAAGTGCGAAGTAGCAGCTAGCATGCCCCCCTCGTGTTGGAACGAAGGGAATCCTAAGTATGAATGCATGCCCCCGCCCAACCAAGATTCACCTAGCAAAGTGCGAAGTAGCAGCTCCCCACACACACACTTTCAGTCGGCGGGCCAAGAGGCATATCTCACCAAGATGGATCGTAAAACGGACAAAGAAAAATCCACCATGGTCGTACAACCTCTGTCTTGTTGTTGGTCAAAGTGATGGCCGTCCATGCGACCCCGGAGATGGGCTATCTCACCAATAATCACGCAAGTAGCTAGTCCCGGAAGACAACCACTGCATGCGTGTGGCCCAAACATATGTATGGAGAGGTGTGTTTTTGAGTAACAATGGAACAATTTTGATGTGGCGCCGTGATTTCAAACTAGAAATCCCCAAACTGAGTGAGGGTTAGGTTGACGATGCATATGTATGTTACACCACACTTCAAGCCAACGACGAGGATTCAAGCATGCATGTGTGCATAGTATATGCGCTCAAACTTAATTAGGTTTGAATCTCACCATGACCTATACTACGATAACACGAACCAAATGAAGAATCCTCCATGGTAACCTATCTTGTCCACGTGGGCCCACGAATATATAGGCTTGTCGCTGATAACCATGTGAGGGAGTGTACCGTTCGAAGGAAACCACTACATGCATATGCATGGAAGTGATGCGTGCATGCATGTTTGAATACCATTTCACAACATTGATCTGGCGCGTGCGTCAAAAAACGTACACTAGCTCCCCACACAGAGCGAGATCGGTTCAAGACGTGTCGTTGTACTAGCCACTTCGACTCGATGGGAGGGATTCATGCGTACACATGCATGTGTGTGTGCTCAAATTGTATCATGCATGTCATCCCAGAGCATGACGTCCTAAGTCAAATTAACCTCTCTTGTGTTGTGAGGCAAAAAGTAGTGATGGACCAAGCAGGCTCACAGATGGAAAGCATCGATATCGCTGATAACCGCTTAAGTGGGGTGCGAGAGGATAACCACCACCACTTTGCATGTGGGCCAAACATATATATGTTGAATACCCAAAATGCACAACTTTGATGTGCCACATGCCTCAAAAACGGTAAACCATGCACCAACACAGAGCGAGATTCACGAAGCGTACTACATATGATGGTCCCCTTCCCCATCTTCACCTCATACTATATGCTCCTGTCGTAATATGTACAACCCAAAAGAATCATCATCGATGGTGAAATTAATTAACCTCTCCCAATGTAGGTCAAAGTGATGCATGCATGCATCTACGATGGCCTCATGAGCCCACAGATGGAACTGTCACACGTGAGTGTCCTAGCTAGGATAACCACCACGGGCATGCATGTGGCCCAAAGAGGTGTTGTGTGATGTTTGAATAGCCAATTTCACAATTTTGATGTGGCACGTGCCTTGGAAACCGAAAAGTCCCGACACTAAGTGAGGTGTACTTGTTCACGGACACATACGTATAGTATATATGCTAGTCCCCTCCCACCTCTTCGACGCGTACTATATACCACCATAACACAAACAAAAAAGATTCTACCTTACTGGTCAAATTAACCTCACTGCCGGCTGTTCGTCAAAGTGATGGACGGCGACCTCGCAGGCCCACAAAAAGCGTCACACACGAGTATCGAGTGTCATGTAGGACAACCATCGACTGCATGTGGCCAAAACATGTATGTATGAAAGGGTTGTGTAATGTTTTAAATAACGAATTCACGACTCTGATGTGGCACCGGCCTGCCTAACAAAATGGCCAACCCACACAGTGGCTCACAACTCCTAGTGTACTGCGAGCCACCCGCCACCCCCAGACGCACACACCCACACACACAACGCGAATCCACCGCAACTATGATGCATGTTAAATTAATTATCCCGTGGTGAACATATGTGTAACGCCCAATATGTGACTATACTCCATACGTGTCGAGGCACGACTTGGGGCATAAGCGCTTATTGGTATGGCCGCAAGCGGGGTGGTATCTTTGCTCATCTCTTGTATTGAATAGATAGAATACAAGCTTTGTCTTACAATCGCCACAATGTCACACAAATATCATCGAGTTATACAATCATTCAAGATGAACACAGAGTCTAGCTACGGACGAAATCAAACAAATAAAAGACAACCACCCAAGCTAAGTCCCGATCGACCCTACTGGGCACCACTATTGATCATCTGGAAAGGAAACATAGTAATGGCCAAGGTCTTTGTCGAACTCCCACTTGAGTTCAGTGGCATCACCTGCATCGGTCTCGCCGGTACCTGCAACTGTGTTTGTAGTATCTGGTGAGCCACGAGGACTCAGCAATCTCAAAACCCGCAATAGCAAGAGTATTTAAGCTCATAGGAAAAGTATGGGTATATGGTGGAGTTGCAGCAAGCACTAAGCAAATATGGTGGCTAACATACGAGTACAAGAGTAAGATGAGAAACTACGCAATGGATGTAGAGCTAGAAGTGATCAAGAAGTGATCCTGAACTACTTACCTTCAAACAGAACCCAACCGTGTTCACTTCCTGAAACTCGTCGAAAAGAGACCATCACGGTTACACATGCGGTTGGCGCATTTTAATTAAGTCAAGTGTCAAGTTCTCTACAACCGGATATTAAAAACTCCCGTCTGCCACATAACCGCGAGCACGGCTCTCCAAAGTTTAAACCCTGCAGGGGTGTCCCAACTTAGCCCATGACAAGCTCACGATCCTCGGAGACAATCCTCCATCGCGAGACCCTCCGATCAGACTCGGAATCCTGGCGCACAAGACATTTCGACAATGGTAAAACAAAACCCGCAAGACCGCCTGATGTGCCGACAAATCCCGATAGGAGTCACATGTATCTCGTTCTCAGGGCACACCAGATGGGACAAGCTACGAGTAAAACCAACCCTCGAGTTTCCTCGAGGTGGCCCCACAGCCTGCCCGGTTTGGACCAGCACTCAGAGGAGCACTGGCCCGGGGGGTTGATTAAGAGTCCTCGGGTTAATTACTCCCTATGCAAGTTTTAGTTGTTATTAGGCAAATGGTAAAACCAATATTGGGCCTTGCTGGAAGAGTTTTATTTAAAGTGAACTGTCAAGAGGGGCCCATAAACCCTCACCATGTTAGGGACGCAAAAATCAAGGAACATAACACCGGTATGATGGAAACTAGGGCGGCAAGGGTGGAACAAAACACCGAGCAAAAGGCCAAGCCTTCCACCCTTTACCAAGTATATAGAAGCATTAATTAAATAAGAGATATTGTGATATCCCAACATATCCATGTTCCAACATGGAACAACCGGCACTACACCTGCAACTCGCAATGCTATAAGAGGGGCTGAGCAAAAGCAGTAACATAGCCAAACAGCGGTTTGCTAGGAAGGTGGGTTAGAGGCTTGACATGGCAATTTGAGAGGTTGTATAACAAGTGATAGGTAGCGCGACATAGCGATAGAACGAACAACTAGCAAGCAAAGATAGAAGTGATATCGGGGGTAATGATATCGGGGGCAATGTTCTCAGGGTTGTCGAAAGCTTGCTCCTCATGAACGTACTCGACAGGGTCCTCGTACTCAAACTCGTCTCCCAGAACTACCCAAAGAAAGACAAGAATACAATGAACAACCACTCAAGACAAGAACATGTTCTATGCAAGACTAACGAGGATGCATGAGAAGAACGGTATGCACGGAGTTACGGATCTATCGTACGGAGGGGAATGACCACGAGAAGGAAACGGTGGAGACAACATGGATATGGGCAGAATCTTGGTAACCCAACCATGCCATTGGAAAGATTGAGAGATTTTGGGTGAAATCGATATGAAGATCACCGGAAATGGAGGCACGGTTTGCAAATGACAAGAAAAACAACATGCAATGCAACATGTTGAAAACAGCAACATGCCAACATAGATGCAAATTTTAAACATGCTACAACACCCAAACATGGAAACAAAATACATGGCAGTGAAGTACAGGTGAAGCTCTACAAATCATGAACACTAAGCCACTGCTAGAACTCACTAGAACACGTTTAAAACAGCATGGCAAAAATGCAAAAGATATCAGTTTAACAGACTTAGCATAAATTCACTGAACATGACAGAAACAGTATCAGGTTGCAATGTTTATGCCTAGAAACTATATGCTACATGAACATATTATAGTACACAAGATCATGGCATGATAGTACTAAGTGCACTTAATAAAACACCCGTAATGAACTTTGTCCAGAAACACATAGATAAGATGATAGCATCGATGCAAGATGGCAAGTTATGTTGTCAGATTCAGACTTAGCAAAAATAAACATGGCATGGCAAAAACAAATTCAGGTAGGCATGTTTGCAAACTTGTGGCACTCGTCACAGTGCACTTTAAGACATGGAATAAAATCTAGCATGAAGATGGCAGGTAAAAGAGCATTTTCATGAACAAAGTTATCACATATCACATTTGCATAAATATTCACATAAATGACAAAACAACAAGGTAATGTAAAAATGACATGTGTGCAAACTTTCTCAAATGAATAAATGGATGCCACCAATGGATTGATTGTATTTTTCTAGCCCAAAAACATATATAATATGTATATGCTCCTGTATGGAAATGCACATAATTCAATCAAATGAGGATACTACCATATATGAAAACCTCAGCATATGCCAAGTCTGGCATGTTCCAAATTCGAATAAAACAGAAGACATTGGGGGATGGCTAGGTGTACCCAGGCTGTCAGTAGCCGTAGGGGATGACCAGTGGGTCCTGAAGTGTGGTCAGCAGGTCAGCTAAGACCGGTCAACAGGGGCCCTGGGACCCAAATGTCATACTCACATGTACAAAGATAAACCAGTGGGTCCTGAAGTGTGGTCAGCAGGTCAACTAAGACCGGTCAACAGGGGCCCTGGGACCCAGATGTCATACTCACATGTACAAAGATAAACCAGTGGGTCCCGAAGTGTGGTCAGCAGTTCAACTAAGACCGGTCAATAGGGGCCCTGGGACCCAGATGTCATACTCACATGTACAAAGATAAAAGGCTAAAAACCACAATGGGGAACCTGTATGGAAATGCTCTTGTATGGAAATGCACATAATTCAATTAAATGAGGATACTAGCATATATGGAAACCTCAGCATATGCCAAGTCTGGCATGTTCCGAATTCGAATAAACCAGTGGGTCCCGAAGTGTGGTCAGCAGGTCAACAGGGGCCCTAGGACCCAGATGTCATACTCACATGTATGAAGATAACCACAATAGGGAACCTGGGATTTGATCCCTAGTCTCCTGTTCCCTCCGTTCCGAATTACTCGTCGCAGAAATGGATGTATCTAGATGTATTTTAGTTCTAAATACATTCATTTCTGAGACGAGTAATTTGGAACGGAGGGAGTAGGTGTGTGCATGCGTGGGGAACTAGTTGGGCTAGCGATGGACTCATGCTAAGAAGTGCAGCCCGCGTAATAAGGCTTATCTCTGCCAGGTCGAGCTTTACCATGGCTACACAGCGAACATCGGCGCCGGTGGTGACGAGTTAGAAGACGACGCTCGCGATGCAAAGCAGCGGTGGGGCTGCGGATTGCTATGAGAGCGCGGGAGCGAGTGGCCGCTCCTCGTGGGGGTCGCGCGTGCAGATGCGTGCGCGGGCGCGTGTGCTAGGAGTGCAGAGGTTGGGCTCGTGCGCGAGCACGGCTCGGCGTGGGCGTGCGGCTGCGCCGAGGCATGAGGTGGCAAGGGCCTGGGTGCGAGCGGGAGTGCGGGGACTCGAGGTCGAGCCGAAGCTCATCTCCGGCGCACGGGACGCAGAGGAACAACACCGCACCTACACCACAACAAGACTACAGTCCTCGGTGAGAGCGTGGAGGGAACTCATCTGGTATGAATGGATCGGCACCTACGCGGAGCTATCAGCGACATGAACGAGCGGTGGGGGTAGCGCAGCTCACCTAGCGTACAGAGTACATGAGGATGAGACCGGGGATGCGGAGGAACATCGATGACGAGCTGCGCAACTTGTCGGTCTTGTGCTGTCCATGAAGCAGGGGAGGAAGAGGACGACGGAGACGTCATGGAAGGAGCTCTGGGACATGTGTGGACGTTGGAACCGCTCTCTCACACGGATGGATGGAGATAGAAGAAGGAGGAGCACACAGTACACTGGAGTTTCACTCGGCTTCGCAGCCCCGTTACTATTCCCAGAGTACTGTGTGCTCCTCCTTCTATCTCCATCCATCCGTGTGAGAGAGCGGTTTCAATAATTGGTATTCAGAGCCACAAGGTTTGAGGGGCGGCCGTGGCGCGCGGTGGCGTTCGTGGCGAGCACGGCCGACATGGAGGCATCGGCTGCGGTGCGCGACGAGCGCATGGCGACGGCAATGCGCGGCGAGTCCACGGCTGTGCGGTATGATGTCGTGCGCGTGAAGGGCACGGCGGTCGTCGAGACGAGGAGATCGCGAAGGACCTGCGTGGTGGCGCAGAGGTCGCGACGGCTCGGCGCGGCAACCATGGAGGCGCGTGGCACGGAGAAACGGCGTGGCGGCGCACAGGACTGCGGGCTGCTACAGCGGCAGCGAGTGGCAGCTTGTGCCGGAGACGCAGCGGAGGCGTACATGGCGACAAGGCGACGACGACAAGTTAGGGCCCCTGTCGGCATGCCGTGCAGCGAGGCCACGGCTTAGGGGGTGAGTGTTGGCCGTAATAAGCAGTGACGCCAGCGTCGGGCGCGCGCAGGGCATGTCAGACGTGGCGGGACCGCGGTGTAGGCGTGTGTGGTCGGATTCGTCGGGCGCGACGGATTCGCACGGGGCGTGTGGGACGCATTGGTGCAGTCGGACGCAACGGATTCGCGCGGGACGTGCGAGACACACTGGTGTAGTCGGGCTCGTCGGGTGCGTCGGAAGCGCGCGGGGCGTATGGGACGCAGCGGCGGCGTGGCGTATGTGTGTGTAGCGTGTGTGCATGTGTGTATGACGTGGTGCTACAGCCGGTTGAGCTAGCTAGCTAGGTGGATTAGCCGTCCGTTGTGCGCGCGCGGCTGAATCGTTCGCGTTAAGCACCTGAGTGCGGCTTGCATGTAGTTAGCCAGTAGCTAGGATCATGGAGTGTGGTGTGCATATAGTTAGCCAGTAGCTAGGATCGTGGGCTGGTTAGTTGAACGCCAAGTCAGTGTGGATCATGCTGTTAGTGGCCAGCATGATGGACCGGCTATGTGGGCATGCGTGAGGCTACTTAAAGACTTGTAAGCTGGTTGCTTTGGTAAGGAGAATACAAGTGAGAAAAGGGCTATATGTGCGGCCGAAAAAAATATTGTGCTTCTTTTACCTTCATCGTCTACCTCTAGTACGGCGTGAGAGAGAGCGGCAACAACAATAGCGACGTCGGGGAAGACGACGGTGATTCTATTGTCCCTGTCGAGGAAGAAGACAGTGGTTGACGGCTGGATTACGCCGGAGAAGAGCTCGGGCTCCTCTTGGCCATGGCGACGGCTATGGTGTGGAGAGGTCTCACCTGGCGGCGGAAAGGGAAGGAGAGGGGCGGAACGTAGGGAGAAGGAGGACTAGGGCACCAGGGCATGTTATATAGGGGCCTAGGGGGGCTCTCCGGCCGTCAAATCACTCGGGAGGTCGACGTGGCGTGCGTGGATGTCATGTCATACAGGAGGAAAGAGATCAACAGGGGCGCTGGTGGGCTGCTGCGGGGAGGGGCTGTTGGGCTACGCCTGGTGGGTTGCTGTTGGGAGGCCCAGGTGGCTGTGGTGTTGCTGGGCTGGTTGATGCTGCTCTCTTCCTCTAACTTAAACCTCAAACAGAAAAAGAAAAAGAAAAGCACCGGAGAGAGGAAGAGGAGTTTGAGAATAATGTAAATATCCTCAAGCTCCTGGAATTATGCTCTATTTAAGAAAATTGGTTTGGACATTTTTAAAGGGAGAAAAATAATTCAAGTTTAAATTAAACTCAAACTTGAGCCATTTTAAACCCTAACCAAAACAACTTCAAATTAGATGAAAATTGGCAGAGAGGTTTAGGATATGATGGCTGATTTCTGAGGAAGTTTTGAACATTAATGGAGTAGGGTAGAGGTGCACTTGCAAAAGTGAAAGAAAAGAGAAGGAGAGGTGGTGATGAGGGGGAAAGTGATGATGCCATGAGTCAAAAAATAACATGCCACAATGCAATATGCTCCAATATGAAGATGCACATGTTGATGGGGATATGCAAAATGACACCAAACACAATGCAGCATACGATGAGGCCATGATGCAACAAATAATGGCAAAAGAAATGTGACGAGAAATGACAAGACCATGCAATATGAAACAAAGCAACAAAATGAAACCAACAAGGAGGAAGCCACTTGAGATTGAACATGACAAGGATGGATATATTGCCAAATATGGAAGTTTACATCTGGTGTGTTACAATATGTTACCAAAGGAGGGATGTTTTAATTTCAAAAAAATCACAGAGATCATTAAGATGTTTTAGTACATTGATTGATTGATTTTCTACGGGTATAATGTGCAAAAATCAAATTTGAGCTACATGCAAACGTGACAGTGCACCTAAATGGATTACAAAAACACATGTGTCTAACTAGGTGCATGTTTACTCCTCGCGCAACAAATTTCAAACATTGAGAATCTTGATTTATAAATTCTAGTACATCCAAAACTTATTTGAAGTTCATGAAACTTATCTGTTGTCATATGGACACCAATACAGAGTGGCATTGTACTGTTTTTTTAAATTTGAGGCCAGTTTTGATGTAATCTTTATCTAATTACAAACAGGAGATTATTAATAATTGGGAACCAATATCCCAGAAGGATTACTTATTAGAACCGTGAGCGTTAGCCCAACGATGGATACGTGCCATGCTCCGGTTAAGAAATAAAGCGGCATCATTAATCATCCAAATAAAAAAATATGCCGTTGCGCGACTCGTGTGTTGTGCGAGCAGGCGTGAGTTGACGGGACGCATGCAAGCAGTCCGCCACGCAGGCAGACCGGGAGGCGTGCCTGCAGGTGTGTGAAATGGCGGAGACATGCTCGCTGTGTAGTGTCATCGGAAAGCGTGCAAGTAGCTGTGTGAAACTTTGGTAGGCATGCCAGCAGTCCGGTGCGCATGCTCACTGGGGGGCGAGCCATCGGTTTGACCGTCACCCGCCTCTCTCCCACAACTCCCACTACTCCATATTAATGGTGCGCCCAAGCGGCCGCACCACCATCCTCGCCACACACACAATCCTCTCTCTTCGCTTGCATCCTCGACGCCGCTCTCGGTCCTCAAAGACGGCAGTGTATGAGGATGCTTCCGAAGTGCCCCATCGGAGGGAGTCACGACGCCGGGGCTGCTAAAGAACCGGGGCACTGCGTGGAGATGGAGACAGAGGTTACCGTCACCGCCGGCGAGTTATCGCTGCACCCTGATGTCCTCGACAACGTCAAGCTTCCATAGCCGGGGGCGGAGTTCTACACCGACTCTGGTGACGACCCCGACGACGACTCTGACGACCACTCCGGCGACGACGACAGCCAGCTGGTTAGTCATCTATACCCATTTATGTGTCAAATAGATCATAGGGTTTCTCTGGTTACTCCCGCCTCCCCCTTCTTTAAATAGAAATCCTATGGTTATGTTCTCCCAATCCATGAAAAATGATAGTTTCGTTAGATCCGTTTAATGTATTGATTGTTTGAATGGTACAAGTGATAAGTGATTAGTTGTTTCATCTGTGCAAATGATTCCTGCTAGTAATCCGACTAGGGTTAGTGTTCGTGCTAATAATTCCTATCCCGGACTTGACAATTGATTTTGAATGACCTACATATGTTTGTGCCATTATTTTCTTCAAGATTGGTCTGTACATATACGACTGTGCTTAAAAATCGAACCATAATCTCTGGATATGTATAAATAAATAGCCATAAATTCCTAATCCCACTTCACGGCATGTAATCATTGATTTGATGCCAAATTTGTTTTACTATTTGTATAGGTGCTGTCTGACGATGTGGACAGCGTGGATGAAGATGCTCAGAAGAGGTACAAGAGGCAAATCTTGAGGGAGCTTTATGCGGGAATGCATAATAGGCGTATTAGGACCTGGAACAGCGGCTATCGATGCCCATTTTGCAACCACAAGCTTCATGAAACGCATCTAAGTGTTCTAGCGCATGGAAGAGGACGGGTCGTTGGCTCCTTCGAGCATAAGTATTCTCGCATGGGTGGCGCACGGCGCGTATGCTGAGTACCTGGAGAAGCTTCAGGATCGTGCCGGTATGTGAGATGAGATGTGGGATCGAACTATGTCTGCTTGAGTATGCTTAATGACGGTTGAACTATGTACTTATGGTTGAACTATGCTTGTGTACGTGTACGCTTATTATCTACGTCTGAGTATGTTTAATCTATGTTTACTTATGTCTAACCGTGGGATATGGATGCAATCAGTTCGGTTGATGGAATCTACCTCCGTCTTGGTTTATTGGTCCCCTTTGTAATTTGTGTTAAATTTTGACCAAAGGTTTAACTGACAAAATGTTAGTGCAGGTTAGCAAAAATTATATCGTTCGATGGGTATTTGAGCATAGAGTTTAATGACATAATTTTTTATGACATGCATAAACATTTCTTAGTTAAATATTTGGTCAAAATTTGGTAAAAATTACAAAGGGGACCAATAAACCAGGACAGAGGCACTACGTCAATCACACACAGTTCCCAAATTGGAACCGTGTGCAATGACTTTCATTTTGCCTGTTGCATCAATCACACACGGTTGGCTCTAGCAAACCGTCGCCTCCAAAATTCTTTGTGGCACATAAAACCCTCACCACCCAATTCAAAAAGGAAAAAAGAAAACCCTCACCATCCCCACATCACAAAAACCCTCACCCCACCCGCCACCCCCTCTGGTCCCCATTCACACTTGCACAAGCTCCTCCGCATCTACGCATGGCACCGCCTATCGCGGCAGTAAAGACTTAGCTCGATGCCTGCTGCCGCTAGGCTGCCGACAAAGCCCACCACATTTCGCCACTTCCACTTGTCGCCGCCTATTGCCATCGACTTTCTCGACGCTGCTCCTGGTCGACCCAGCTCCACTTGGTTGGGGAATCTACCGTACTGATGGTTCTTTCTCATGGAAAACAAGGTAATTAATTTAATGAGATATTATCTCATCTCTTATCTAGTTCATCTGGCTCCTTTAATCACCCAACCGAAATCGTCGTGAATCCATTTTTATTCGAGCTGATTTGAGGGTTTTCTTCCATTCATAGAGTGTACAGTGCGCGGACACATCAGGACCTTGCGGCCTCCGCCAGACATTCCATCTCACCGTACCATATGACTTCAGGATGCACGCGGTATGTTCAATCTCACCCTAAATTGGCTGGCATGGCCTACTTTCCTGAACATATTCTAAATATTACTACATTTGGATAAAAGGTGCCACATGCACCATATACGTCAATGCGGATTTTCCCCTCTTCTTTCTATATTAGGAAAATTAATGATGTATTGTTCTTTCAATTACTCTCATATTTCCATGACATCATGTTTACACTATCTGTTTAATTATAAATTTTTGTCCTTCGATTTCGACTATTGTACAGTCTTTCAATTTGGGCCCATATTTGCATGTTACCATATTTTCTTTAACAATCCTACCATTTTATGCAGCGCGTCCCTTGCTATGCAACAGAATCTGTAGTGCACAATCTTTCCCTTTACATAAATCAAGACTGCAGGGATGTCATACTGCACACAAACCATGGATTTACAATCGTTGCTACTGTACGACTTGATGAATGTGGTGACTCCTATTTTGGTACTGGCTTTTGGAAAGAAATTGCTAAGTTTTATTGACTGAAAGTTGGCACTGGAATTGCACTACACATAAAAGGGCCTGGTCATGAGATATATGGTAACTTCTCCGACGATATCATCCATCCAGACTTTGTTCGAAGTAAGTTTCTTTTCAACTATCTGCATGTTGACTTACCGAGCAATATCAAATGAATTGCATAGTATTTAAGCAACCAACTGATATTCTCTTTTCTTACTATATTCCTACCTAATAACTTCTAGTTAGCAATACACTTTTTAGTGCCCTGTTTTAACTAAATATTCCCTATACTCCCATTTCTATTAGAAAGCGCACTGACAAGGAGACTCTAGAGGTGGAGAATGGGGATGCCAACAAGCGGAGGCAGGGCGAGCCAGAACCGCAAGCGACTCCAGCAGGCCTAGACTTCAGCAGCAGCCTCCCCGATGATATGTTGATAGTCATCATCTCCCTCCTCCCAATCAAATATGGGGCATGGACAACCGTCCTTTCCCGGCGGTGGCGCCCCCTATGGAACTCCAGCCCTCTCGACCTCATCGACACCCACGAGCTCTGCCATGGCTATCACAAAAGCTTGGATGCGTTCTCCAAGATCCTCGGTAGTCACCTTGGCACAACCAGAGGCCTTAGAATGGGCAAGTTTCGTTCCAACGGCAAAGACTGAGCCAAGCTTGACGATTGGTTCTGATCGCTCGCCCTAGATCAGCTCGAGGATCACACTTTTGATGATGGGCATATGCGGTCGCTGCCAACGTCCGCACTCCGCCTCGCGCCCACACTGCGCATTGCCAAGTTCAGGAACTGCCACCCCCCTAATGACGCGCCCGCTCTTATTCTACCACGACTCAAGCACATCCAGCTCGTCGCCGTCTGCCTCTCAAACGGTGACATGGAGCGCCTGCTCCACGGCTGTACTACACTCGAGTACCTTCGTCTTCAGGCGATCAATGGGTTGAGTACCTTCCACATCACCTCCATGACTCTCCAGACTATTTATGTATGTTCTGGTGCGGCAGGAAGACATCACAAGATGTGTACCATGATATGGTCATTAAGGACACACCTGCACTTGAGAGATTACTTGCAGGTGATCAAGAAGGTCCAACAAGAATCAATGTCATTTCTGCGCTAAAATTGACAGTGGTGGGCTACTCGTCTGACAAATACTCCGAACTTGTTATTGGATCCACACCTTTTTAGGTACAACAGCCGCCTTCTACCTCTCCTTCTACATATTAACATTATTTCTAATTTTGAAGATGTTTGTTCGTCTGTCATTCAGAAAATGATTCCAACAAGCTTGACCCCGAAACTGCGCACAGTGAAGGTCTTGACACTAGAATCTATCGGACCCAACCTGGAGCAAGTTCTCAATTTCCTAAGATGCTTTATGTTCCTGGAGAAGCTATATATCGAGGTGATGTTCCTTTCCTGTTAAATATTCACCATAAGGGAGTTCAATTTGTGACACCTTTTTCCAAGTTTACAATGACAATGTACTATGATTTCTAAAGGCTTCTTTTGGAGGATTTCAGTACATACATGTCCCCCCATATTGGTTGCTTGATCCATATGGTTACAATCAATAAGCATTTCTCCTTTGGATTCATCTGTACTAGTTTTCTTACGGAACTTTTCATCCACTCCAACCTCTTGTGAAGAAGGCTGCATTTTTCTAGAATGTAATCAAATGCCCATGTTAATCATGTCAGATCGAAGATGGCATGTTAGTGCATTTTACAAATCCTGCAAACCAAATAGGCATGTAGTAATGTTCAAAACTGCATGTAGGCACTAACAGGTTTTCTTCTTTTGCACATAAGATTAGGCCCGGTGGTGGATAATGTGATACAATATAACAATCACGTCGAATGCCTAGATCTGCATATCTTAGAAATTACTTTGAACTCCTACCAAGGGACCTTGCCAGAGATTATATTTGCCAGGTTCTTTGTTCTCAGAGCAAGGGTGCTGAAGGAAATGAGGTTTGCCCTACAATTATTTCGCAAAAATGAATGGTTTGTTGATTAGCTTCGGCGCCTGCGGCAGAATAGAATAGGCTCCAAAAATGCTGAGTTTCATTTTGGAAATTTAGATGACAGAGTAATCGGAAGTCATCGTATCAACCCCATACATGACTTCTCAGCGGCTGACCCGTTTGCAAAAATTATGAGGTTTCGAAACCAAACTTACAAGTGGCAATATTAGTTTGAACCTCTCTGATATCGATGTTCAGCAGATCAGCACGAGCGTTTGCAGCTGATGAGCTGAATTTCATTTCTAATATCAGTTTGAACCTTGTAATCTTCAAATTTGAGACATATAACTATGGAATTTGAACCTTGTAATATTTCGAGCTTTTGTGGTACAATCATTGAAATGGCATCGTATGAGACTCGTATATTGGTGGCAGTATTTTGACCTCAATATGCAATGGTCTTAGATTTTATTAACCATTCTTGAATCTATTTACCTTGTTGATCTCATAGCACATGATCTGTATAGCTAACTCGACTGCGATCTTCGACATTATTGCACACAGTTGGTTTCTTCCATCGTGTGCCCTGTAGAGTGTAGAATTAATTATCGCACTCGAGTGTCGATCATCACCCTTTTGTGTAACTTTGACCTCATCACCCACGAGTAAACTTATGACCGAAGTCATTCCACAAACTTCGTTTTTACAAAGCTTTTTGCCAATAAATGCCCACGGTTTGTCCCTCTTCTAGCCGACGCGTGGCCAAACTAGCCAGGCGGGAAGCTTGCGCTGTAAACTGTGCGGTAGCATGGGAACAGGATCACCTACGATACATTTTGCGCCTCTTCGAGCCCACGCGTGCGGTGCGGTGTTGTCAAGCGTGCACTAGAATCCTCCGCTATTAACGTCATGACAAGACGTGATGATTACAGGCCGGCCGGCCCCCATTTATTACAGCGGCCATTTAACCCTTGTGTCTCTTCAACCTTTCGATCGTGCCCCACCATTGCAAGAAGCACACCCACCATGAGAAATTCTTAGAGGGTATCCTGCTCGGCTCCAATGGCGCTCCGAGCGGCTGCCGACGACGAGCAGTAGTTCACCATGCGTGCCGTGGTGGACACCCACAAAAGGTTCATGGACCTCACGGTGGTGTACACCAACGATCCGGTCTGGGTGGAGCACTCCATCCACCTCATGGAGTTGTTGCTTGCCGAGGAGAAGTACAAGGTGGTCGGGTTCAACCTCGAGTACACCCGCGCTCGTGCCGGGTCTTGTCCCAAGGTCGTCGTTGCCCAGATGTGCGTGCGCCACCACGTCCTCGTCTGCCACTACTGCCTGGCCACAAGGCCTTGCGAGCATTTCGCGAGGTTTAACAACCCCCACTACATGTTCGCTATGGTGGACATCACCAACGATGTAAAGGCGCTCAAGAATTCGGGCATCGCCTGCCAGAATCTTGTCGACATCTAGGGCCAATACAAGATCTGGGGCAGTAAGGAGCATGAGAAGGACTCGCTAGTTCACCTCGCCGAGGCCATCATCGACCCCTACTATAGAGACATGAATGATTCATGCAACAAGGACAAGTGTGCCAGGCACTCGGCCTGGATTGAGAAACTCAACAAAGCTCACGACGTGTACGTGGCCAAGGAGGCGTACACGAGCTACGACATGTACAGGTGGATCGTTGACATGAGGAAGTGCCTCCTTCCCCAAAATGGCCAGGGATCCAGCCGGAAGCAGAGAAATGGCAAGCGTCGTCGCAACAATAAGTAGATGATTATATCCTTATTTCTCCTACTTTAGTATGCATGTAATTGCTTACTTTGGTGTGTGGAAATTTTATGTGTGTAGTTAGTTGGTAATTGTATGCTTAATTTGGTTATGCAATGATGTCTTCTTAAGTATATATGTTGATGCTCTATAGACAGAGCGTAGATGTTGTGCCGACAAACAAAATCATATCGCACACGGACTAAACAATGGAACTCGTTGGTGATGTTTTCATCAATCACTCACAATTGTATACTAGCGATCATTTGCTCACAACACACATGGCTTGTTAGTAGTAATCGTCTGTGTTGTTATCCGTCTTCGCATACGTTTCCGATTACAGACCTGTTTGCCGGGAATCACACACATCTTGTGAACTTGAACTGTTTTTGTTCTCTTGTCTCAACACAAACAGTTCATCCGAGTGAACTGCATGCCTTATATCACACACACGTTGATATGGTCGGCTGTTTCTTTTGTGTTGCCTAATCACAAATAGTTCATCCGAGTGAACCGTATGCTATATATCACACACACCTTCATCTGGCTGCCGGTTTCTTTTGTTCCTCATCATTGCAAACAGTTAATTGAACTGAACTATATTCCATGCATTGCACACACAACTAAAATCTGAACCATGTTTGATGCATCCTCCATCGCAAACATTTTGCACCTTTTTTGATGGGTTTTTACACCACTGTTTGTGATTATTGCATCGCACACAGTTTCGTCGAAGGGTCTCTGATCGTAGTGTCGCGTTAGCAGCATCCTGCAGTAGTGCTAAGAAAGGTGGTATAACTATTGTTCCTAATGACAAAAATGATCTTATACACAAATAATTATAACAGGTTATAGGATGGTAATTTACCTTAGAAAATTAAATAAAGCAACTAGAAAATATCATTACGCATTTCCTTTCATTGACCAAATGTTAGAAAGATAGTCTACTTTCTAGATGGATATTATGTTTTTTGTCAAATACCTGTATCACAAGAAGATCAACAGAAAACTACTTTTTGTCCTGTTGGAACCTATGCTTGTAGACCTATGCCTTTTGGTTTATGCAATGCACCTGCAACCAACCTTTCAAACATGTATGATTGCTAAATTCTCTAATATTTTTAGAAAAGTTTTGAGGTAATCATGTATGATTTTTTTTCATTTACGGAACTTCTTTTGATGACTACTTGAGCAATCTTGACAAAGTTTTGCAGAGATGTGAGGAGACTAATCTTGCCTTGAACTAAGAGAAGTGCCACTTTATGGTGAATGAAGGTATAGTCCTTGGGCATAAAGTTTCTGAAAGAGGTATTAAGGTAGATAAAGCTAAAGTTGATGCAATTGAGAAAATGCCCTATCCTAAAGGTATCAAAGGTATAAGAAGTTTCCTAGGTCATGATGGTTTCTATAGAAGATTTATTTAGGACTTCTCTACAATTTCTGAGCCTCTTACTAACCTCCTACAAAAAGATGTCCCATTTGTTTTTTATGATGATTGTGTAGAAGCCTTTGAAATACTTAAGGAAGCCCTAATATCTGCACCTATTGTTCAACCACTTGATTGGAACTTACCCTTTGAAATCATGCGAAATGATAGAAATTATGCTATTGGTGATGTCCTAGGTCAAATAGTTGATAATAAATTAAATATTATCTAGTATACTAGTAATACCTTGGACAGTTCTTAAAGAAATTATGCTACTACCAAGAAAGAGTTTTTAGCAATTGTGTTTGCATGTGATAAATTCAGACCTTATATCTTTGATTCTAAAGTTACTATACACACCGACAGTGGTGCTATTAAATATCTTATGGAAAAGAAAGATGCTAAACCTAGACTGATTAGGTGGGTCCTTTTATTGCAAGAATTTAATTTGCATATTTTTGATAGAAAAGGAGCTGAAAACCCTGATGCAGATAATTTGTCTAGGATGGAAAATGTTCCCGATGACCCACTTCATGTTGATGATAGCTTTGCCAATAAACAATTAACTATTATAAATGATTCTACTACTCACAATAATCCTTGATATGCAGACTATGCTAATTTCAGTGTTGCTAAATATATACCACCTAGTTACACCTATCAACAAAAGAAGAAGTTATTCTTTGATTTAAGACATTATTTTTGGGATGACCCACATTTGTATAAAGGAGTAGATGGTGTTATTAGATGTTGTGTACATGAGCATGAACATGAATATATGCTAAGGAAATGTCATTCTGAGGTCCACGGAGGGCCTGATGAACAATTAGCTGTTATAAATGTAGTCACCGTTCACATGACACCACTAAGGGAATCAAAACATACATACCATCAAAATATAAAACACATATCAAGTTCACATGATTACTTGCAACAAGATTCCTCCCGTGAACTCAAGAACAAAAGTAACTACTCACAAATGATAATCATGCTCAATATCAGAGGGGTATTAAATAGCATAATGGATTTGAACATATAATCTTCCACCAAATAAACCATATAGTAATCAACTACAAGATGTAACCAACACTACTAGTCACCCATAAGCACCAATCTAAGGTTCCGGTAGAATGATTGAACACAAGAGATGAACTAGGGTTTGAGAGGAGATGATGTTGTTGAAGATGTTGATGGAGATTGCCCTCCCCAAGATTGGAGAGTTGTTGGTGATGACGATGATGATGATTTCCCCCTCCGGGAAGGAAGTTCCCCTGGCGAAATCGCTCCCGAAGGGGGAAATCATCGTCATCATCATCACCAACAACTCTCCCATCTTGGGGAGGGTAATTTCCATCAACATATTCAACAGCACCATCTCCTCTCAAACCCTAGTTCATCTCTTGTGTTCAATCTTTGTACCGGAACCTTAGATTGGTGCTTGTGGGTGACTTGTAGTGTTGCTTACATCTTGTAGTTGATTACTATATGGTTTATTTGGTGGAAGATTACATGTTCAGATCCAGTATGCTATTTAATACCCCTCTAATCTTGAGCATGATTATCATTTCTGAGTAGTTACTTTTTTTCTTGAGGTCACGGGAGAAATCGTGTTGCAAGTAATCATGTGAACTTGATATGTGTTCGATATTTTGATGGTATGTATGTTGTGATTCCCTTAGTGGTGTCATGTGAACATTGACTACATGACACTTCACCTTATTAGGGCCTAAGGGAATGCATTGTGGAGTAGTTATTATATGGTGGGTTGCGAAAGTGATAGAAGCTTAGACCCTACTTTATGCGCTACTTCATAAGGGACTGATTTGGATTCAAAAGTTTAATGTATGGTTAGATTTTATCTTAATACTTTTCTGTTAGTTACGGATGCTTGCAAGGTGGTTAATCATAAGTAGGAGGTTTGTTCAAGTAAGAACAGCACCCAAGCACCGGTCCACCCACATATCAAATTATCGAAGTAGTGAACACAAATCAAACCAACATGATAAAGTGACTAGATGAAATTCCCGTGTACCCTCAAGAACGTTTTGCTTACCATAAGAGACTGTTTTGGCCTATCCTTTGCCTCAAAAGGATTGGTCTACCTTGATGCACTTTTGTTACCATTACCGTTACTTGCTCGTTACAAATTTTCTTGCTACCAAACTACTCGTTACTTATAATTTCAGTCCTTGCAGATAATACCTTGCTGAAAACCACTTGTCATTTCCTTCTGCTCCTCGTTAGGTTCGACACTCTTACTTATTGAAAGGGCGACGATCGATCCCCTATACTTGTGGGTCATCAAGGCTCTTTTCTAGTGCCGTTTCCAGGGAGTGAAGTGCTCTTGGTAAGTGGAAATCAGTATGGAAAAATTATTACTACGTGCTAAAATTTGGTGTCACTTGTTACTATGGAGAACAATCCTTTGAGGGCTTTGTTCGGGGTATCTTCACCTCGACCGGAACCACAATTAGTCACCCCTCAAACTACTGCACCTACTAAAAATAATGGTTATGAAATTCCTTCGGGTATGATAGAACAACTGCTAGCTAATCCTTATGCAGGAGATGGAACCGAACATCCTGATATGCACTTGATATATGTGGAAGAAATTTGAGGATTATTTAAGATTGCAGGTTTACTCGAAGATGAAGCTAAGAAGAAAGTTTAACCTTTATATTTGAAGGGAAAATCATTGGCATGCTATAGCTATGCGATGATATTTCCTTCCGGACTCTGTTTGCTTGTTTCTTCCACAAGTGGCAATATAACGGGAGAAACAAGCAATGGAAGAAAAACGGAGTCCGGAAGGTACCCAAGGTGGGCACGACCGACCTGTGCGCGCCTGGCAAGCCAGGAACAACACCCGCGCCCTCGTGTCTTATGCCCACCAGGGTCACCTTCTTGGTAGTTTCTTATTTTCTTAATTTGTTATATATTCCAAAACTGACAAAAAATATTTTTGCGGATTTTTCGGAGTCCGTTTACTTACTGTATCACGTACCTCCTCTTTTTCATGATTCTGGAATGTTCCGAAAGGTTTCCTTTATGTGTTCTTCTGGTGTCATAGTTTGGATAATATTGCATTCAACATCAATGGGCGTACCTGAGATATAATGTTTTATTCTTTTCCCATTGACGACCTTTGGGTTAGTACCTTCGTCATTATTTATTTTGATGGCTCCCGATCGATAAACCTCCTCGATAACATAAGGTCCTTCCCATTTTGAGAGGATTTTTCATACAGAGAATCTGAAACGAGAGTTTTACAAAAGAACATATTCTCCAACTTTGAACTCGCGCTTTTGGATTCGCTTATCATGCCATCTTTTAACTTTTTCTTTAAATAACTTGGCATTTTCATAAGCTTGGGTTCTCCATTCATCTAATGAGCTAATATCAAATAACCTCCTTTCACTGGCAAGTTTGAAATCTTAGTTGAATTATTTAATTTCCCAATATGCTTTATGTTCTAACTCAAGAGGCAAATGACAAGCTTTTCCATAAACCATTTTATAAGGAGATATACCCATAGGATTTTTATATGTTGTTCTATAAGACCAAAGTGCAACATCTAATTTCTTAGACCAATTCTTCCGGGACCTGACAATCTTTTGTAAGATTAATTTTATTTCTTTATTGCTAAGTTCAACTTGACCGCTAGACTAAGGATGATAAGGTGATGCAATTCTATGGTTAGCATCATACTTAGCAAGCATTTTACGGAAAGCACCATGAATAAAGTGTGAACCACCATCAGTCATTAAATATCTAGGGACTCCAAACCTTGGGAAAATAACTTCCTTACGCATTTTAATAGAGGTGTTGTGATCAGCACTACTAGTTGGAATAGCTTCTACCCACTTAGTAACATAATCAACAACAACCAAAATACGTGTATACCCATTAGAGGAAGAAAAGGTCCCATATAATCAGAAATCCAAACATTAAATGGTTCAACAACAAGAGAATAATTCATATGCATTTCCTGATGCTTACCAATGTTACCAATTCTTTGACATTCATCACAAGATAAAACAAACTTATGGGCACCCTTGAAGAGAGTAGGCCAATAAAATCTGGATTGCTTGCGAACAATTCTATCTCCCGCATGATGCCCTCCATAAGCTTTGAAGTGATGTTTCCATACATTTGTCCCTGTTCATGCTCAGGTACACAACATCTAATAATACCATCTACTCCTTTTTATAAAGATGTGGGTAATCCCAAAAGTAATGTCTTAATGTATTAAATCATATAAGAATTTTTTTTCTTAAGTTGGTATGTGAAGCTAGGTGGTATATATTTAGCAACAATGTAATTAGCATAGCCAGCATACCAAGGAGTGTTATGAGAAACATTTATTGCAGCTAATTGCTCATCAGGAAAAGTATCATTAATAGGTTGTGGGTCATCAAGAATATTTTCAAGCCTACAAAGTTATCAGCCATGGGGTTCTCAACTCAAGAATATTTTCAAGCATAGCCAGCATATGTAAGTCAAATTCTTGCGGCAAGAGAACCCACCTAATGAGTCTAGGTTTAGCATCTTTCTTTTCCATAAGATATTTTATAGTAGCATGATTGTTGTGAACAATTACTTTAGAATCAACAATGTAAGATCTGAATTTATCACAAGCAAAAACAACTGCTAAAAATTCTTTTTCAGTAGTAGCATAATTTTGTTGAGCATTGTCTAGAGTTTTACTAGCATAATAAATAACATTTAATTTCTTATCAACTCTTTGTCCTGGAATAGCACCAAGAGCATAATCACTAGCATCACACATTATTTTAAAAGGCAAGTTCAATTCAGGTGGTTGAACAATAGGTGCAGAAATCAAGGCTTTCTTAAGTGTTTCAAAGGCTTATACACAATCATCATCAAAAACAAATGGAACATCCTTTTGTAAAAAGACTTTTAAGAGGCCTAGACATTTTAGAGAAGTCTTTAATAAACCTCCTATAGAAACCAGCATGACCAAGGAAACTACAAATACCTTTGATATCTTTAGGACATGGCATTTTTCTCAATTGCATCAACTTTAGCTTTATCCACTTCAATACCTTGTTTAGAAATTTTATGTCCCAAGAAAATACCATTAACAATAAAGTGGCACTTCTCCCAATTCAAGACAAGACTAGTTTTCTCGCATCTCTGCAGAACTCAATCAAGGTTGCTTACGCAATCATCAAAAGAAGTTCTGTAAACGGAAAAATCATCCATGAAAACCTCAACAATCTTTTCACAAAAATCAGAGAATATAGCAGTCATACATCTTTGAAAGGTAGCAGGTGCATTGCATAAACCAAAAGGCATACATGTATAAGCATAAGTTCAAAAAGGACAATAAAGGTGGTTTTCTCTTGATGAGGTTGTGAAACATGTATTTCACCAATTCTTTTTGGTGAAATTCCAATTTCAATCGATTCCAATTCCAAGATTCAATATCATCGCATAGCCTATACCATGCCAATGCTTTTCCCTTCAAAGATAAAGGGAAACCCTTCTTCTTAGCTTCATCTCCGGGTAAACCTTCAAGCTTAAATAATCCACAAATTTCATCCACATATATCAAGTGCATATCAGGATGTTCGGTTCCATCTCCTGCATAAGGATTAGCTAGCAGTTATTCTATCATATCCGAAGGAATTTCATAACCAATATTTTCAGTAGGTGTAGTAGGTTGAGGGGCAACTAATTGTGGTTCCAGTTGAGGTGAAGATACCCCAAACAATCCCCTTAAAGGATTGTTCCCATGGTAACAAGTGAAAGTAAAATTCAGCACGTAGTAATAATTTTTCCTTACCGATTTGCACTTACCAAGAGCGCTTCATTCCCCGGCAACGGCACCAGAAAAGAGCCTTGATGACCCACAAGTATAGGGTATCAATCGTAGTCCTTTAGATAAGTAAGAGTGTCGAACCCAACAGGGAGCGAAAGGAAATGACAAGCGGTTTTCAGCAAGGTATTCTCTGCAAACAATAAAATTATAAGTAACGAGTAGTTTGATAGCAATATAATTTGTAGCGATCAAGTAACTGTAATGGTAACAAAAGTGCAGCAAGATAGCCTAATCCTTTTGAGGCAAAGGACAGGCCAAAATGGTCTCTTATGGTAAGCAAAACGTTCGTGAGGGTACACGGGAATTTCATCTAGTCACTTTCATCATGTTGGTTTGATTTGTGTTCACTACTTTGATAATTTGATATGTGGGTGGACCGGTGCTTAGGTGCTATTCTTACTTGAACAAACCCCCTACTTATGATTAACCCCCTCGCAAGCATTCACAACTATGAGAAAAGTATTAAGATAAAATCTAACTGTACATTAAACTTTTGGATCCAAATCAATCCCTTACAAAGTAGCACATAAACTAGGGTTTAAGCTTCTGTCACTCTCATAATCCATCATCTAAGAACTATTCCACCGAAGGTGGGCCGAGGAGGGCACAACCCACCAGGGCAGGCCTAGGGGCCCTGGCACTCCCAGGTGGGTTGTGCCCACCTGGTGGGTCCCCTCTAGTGGTTATTCGCTCCAATAATTCTTATATATTCCATAAAAAATCTCCGTGAAGTTTCAGCTCATTCGGAGTTGTGTAGAATAGGTGGCTGACGTAGCTTTTTCAGGTCCAGAATTCCAGCTACCGGTATTCTCCATTTTTGTGTGAACCTTGCATATTATGAGAGAAAAGGCATTAGAATTACTCCAAAAAGCATTATTATGCATAAAAACATCATAAATAACAGTTGGAAAACATGATGCAAAATGGACGTATCGATCACACACAATTTTCTATACAGCCTCATGTCTGATAGGTGTAACGGTCACACACGCTCTGCCTTCGTTAACATTTGTGTTATTCAAGTATATCACACATGATCGGTGACAAAAATTGTTGACATTGGGCTAGAACCGTTTGTAAAGTTCCATGGCCAAATTAGCAGGTCTGTTA
The DNA here is from genome assembly GCF_002162155.2 of Triticum dicoccoides. Taxonomy (NCBI): domain Eukaryota; kingdom Viridiplantae; phylum Streptophyta; class Magnoliopsida; order Poales; family Poaceae; genus Triticum; species Triticum dicoccoides. The sequence continues at coordinate 353,985,054 of NC_041386.1, read as the reverse complement.
GTTTAATTAATAATTCTAGTATTAAGAAAATTCGCATTTCATATCAAACAACTATTTGCCAATTTCATATCAGGCACATAAATATATTTGAACATCACAGTATAATAGCTAAGTTAAAAAAGCACAGCACGACATATAGCTAGTTCACCTTCATAAGCACAACATTAGAACAATATATTCATTTCCCTAATCGACTAATGCATGATCAGCCAAGTTTGTCTTCTCCACCTCTGCCTTCGGTTCAGTAAGAACCTGTTTTGCACTGACCAACTTGGAAAGTGCCTCCTCCTTCGCCAACACCATCTTACCAAAGTCTAATTTAAAAACCTGAGCTCATTCTCCATCTTCCTCTTTTTTCTGTATCAGGGTTGACAACATTTTCTCTAAGCCTATCTCTGTTCTGTTCCACATACATGCTCCAGAGCTTTGCTAGGGACATCTTCAAAGACTGTGGCCACTCTTGATCAACCCACTCGACGTAAGAACACTTCCATTCATCCTATAATATTTAAAACAAAATTAGTAACAATTGTAGGGAAATGGGTTTCTAGTAACATAGAAAATCACCACATACATATTTTAAAAACTAAAGAAACACGTTAATTATGACATATCTTCTCAAAAAGTTCAATGTGAAAATGAATTAATTGCTAATGAGACAACAACCAAATTCAGGAACATCACAAGCTATAATTAACTGCAACAATGCTACAAGTTCTTAGTCATGTACTATAAATAACAAATTGAACATTTTATGAGGAAGCTAAATATAACTGCAATAGCATAGCGATAGTGTTTGGATGACATCAAATTAATACTAACAGGTGTGTGCATGCACAAATTTAGTAACATTGAACTAATAGCACTAAGGCCCTCCACTATGTAGGCCAAACCATTATCAAAACAACTATTGCTGCATTTGGCACCGGTGCCCTCCACTGCCAAGCCAATGCGAGAGGAAACATTCAGGGAACCGGCCTCGAGAGCACCTAGTTGCTCCGATACCCAGTTCCTTCATGCCATAAAGTTTTAGTATTTTACTACTTGGCTGCTCGGATTGTGGAGCAAAGTTGGCTGCACAAACTGTTGAAGCGGTGCCAAATAACTTTCTTAGGGCACCGCTGATGAGATGGCAACATTTTTAGATACTAGGTAGAAATTGTGACACTTCTTAATCACATCTAGAATAACATAGCACAGTGACAGTGTCTGAATCACATCTAACAAATGATTTGTAACAGCGAAAATGGGGCTAGCCTTCTCTGCACATGCTAGAAGCTTCCTCCCACTGTCCACGGATTCAAAGGCAACTTACTTCACGCATGGAGATTGATGGTGACAATGAGCAGGCAAATCTTCGGCCACCCCGCTCCATTCATTGCAAGTGATGGTCCTAGGGACCTACAAGAGGAAGAAATGAATCATATCAGCCGTCAAGTTAAAATCCTTTATCTAAATCATAAACCCGAGAGAGAGGAGAGAGGCATACCCGGCTGGTGAAAGAGTCGTCATAGGAGGAGGAACAGCTATAGAGGTCTTTGAAGAAGACCATGTCGACCGCGGTGGATTGATGCGAGATGGCAAGAACAAGGAAGCAGCTATAGCTTGGGAAGGAAGGAAGGAGGAAACAAGGGAAATGTGACTTGTGGTCAAGGAGAAAAGGGGCTGGGGAGGGGGAAGAGTTAGATATTTCGGCGGTAGGAGAAAATTCAAATGGTGGAGGGAAACCATGCGTGCGGTGCCGTCGGACACCATTCACTTAATGTGTGCATTGCAAACGATTCTTCAGCATTACGCACATGCGATGAGTTTTAGCATTCAAATTTTTTCAAAATTTCCCATGGTACGGTGCTCATCCACGTCATTGCATAATTTAACATCACTTGCTAATTTGGGTACACAAAAGAGCCTACAACACACATAGCACACTTACTGAATCGAGCAATTTTAGTAATTAAATAGAGCCAGTTGACCTAAACATTGCTCTAATGAAAGACCAGCACTGTAAATCTCTACTACTATAAACATCTGAGTCGGTAGTGATGGCATGTCTACCGTCGTGCATTTACAACCGTCCGATCGATCTGATCTAACGCACACGGTGAAATCTGGTCAATTTTACAAACAGACGCCCGCCACTTCCATCACATATTTGCAGATAACCCTCTGCCTTTCCCGTTAAGCCCCATGGCCCCATCTCTTCCCCACGCCCACCTCATCCAATCATCTCAGGAGAGGCAAGCCGTCGGCAACTTTGGAACCGATCTGGCGTGGTGGCTCCCGCCGACGCCGTGTGCCCCCGGAACCTCTCATGCATCCTCTCAGCCACACGACCCACCAACACCATGGACCCCTCCTCACCATCTCTTCCACCCCCATCCCCATCTTCTCCGATGCCGACCTCGGCAAGCATGACGGTGACACATCTGCTGCCCCCTCCTCTGCACATTAGTCCCAGCGCCCAACATCTCCACAACCCCCTCCTCCTCGCCATCCCACCCCCTTCCCCGTCTACTGCCGCTGACCGCCGCCGGCTACGTGTTGCTTCCTTGGTGGCGGCGCATCCACATACTCCTCCTCCTTCCCCACTGTCACTGAAGCGCCCCACATGGAGGTGTTATGCTTGGCTACTGCCTCTCCTTCCCAATCCTCATCCCTCCCACCCATGTCGCCTAAAAAATTCTTTTTTGTTATCCAGATTCAATTTGCGCGCCCAGGTCAAAGTCTCTAGAAGCCAGTCTTGCAGAGTTGTAGTCCAATATAAATCAAATGGGTAGGTAGATGGGACTCAAGCTTCTTGAACTACACCTCAAGAGCCAAATGCTCATCACGCCAATCTGAAGGTGAATCTCCTTGCTTGTTCTTTGTTAAGATGCTTTACATCTATATGCTGGTGTGACGCCCCCGATTTGACCGTACACTAATCATACACGCAAATGTGTACGATCAAGATCAGGGACTCACGGGAAGATATCACAACACAACTCTACAAATAAAATAAGCCATACAAGCATCATATTACAAGCCAGGGGCCTCGAGGGCTCGAATACAAAAGCTCGATCATAGACGACTCAGCAGAAGCAACAATATCTGAGTACAGACATAAGTAAACAAGTTTGCCTTAAGAAGGCTAGCACAAAAGTAGCAACGATCGAAAAGGCGAGGCCTCCTGCCTGGGACCTCCTAACTACTCCTCGAAGCCGAACTCCACGTAGAATCATCCTCGGGATCCTCTGGCTTCTGGACTCCATCATCTGCTCGCAACAATCGGGTATAGAAAGGGGAAAAAGGGGGAGCAAGGCAACCGTGAGTACTCATCCAAAGTACTCGCAAGCAAGGAGCTACACTACATATGTATGCATTGGTATCAAATGGAATAAGGGTATCATATGTGGACTGAACTGCAGAATACCGGAATAAGAGGGGGATAGCTAATCCTTTCGAAGACTACGCTTCTGGTAACCACCATCTTGCAGCAAGAGAAGAGAGTAGATGGTAAGTTCCCCAAGTAGCATCGCATAGCATAATCCTAACCGATGATCCTCCCCTCGTCGCCCTGTGAGAGAGCGATCACCGGTTGTATCTGGCACTTGGAAGGGTGTATTTTATTAAGTAACCAGTTCTAGTTATCATAAGGTCAAGGTACAACTCCAAGTCGTCCTGTTATCGAAGATCACGGCTATTCGAATAGACTAACTTCCCTGCAGGGGTGCACCACATAACCCAACACGCTCGATCCCATTTGGCCGGACACACTTTTCTGGGTCATGCCCGGCCTCGGAAGATCAACACGGCGCAGCCCTACCTAGGCACAACAGAGAGGTCAGCATGCTGGTCTAAATCCTATGGCGCAGGGGTCTGGGCCCATCGCCCGTTGCACACCTGCACGTTGCGAACGCGACAGGAAGCAGACCTAGCCTAACAGGCATTCCAGTCCAATCCGGCGCGCGTCGCTCACTCGCTGACGTCACGAAGGCTTTGGCTGATACCACGACGTCGAGTGCCCATAACTGTCCCCGCGTAGATGGTTAGTGCATATAGGCCAGTAGCCAGACTCAGATCAAATACCAAGATCTCGTTAAACGTGTTAAGTATCCGCGAACGCCGACCAGGGCCAGGCCCACCTCTCTCCTAGTTAGTCTCAACCTGCCATGTCGCTCCACCTCAAAGTAACAGTCGGGGCCGTCGGGAACCCACGCCCACCTCTACCGGGATGGAGCCACCTGCCCCTTCAGCCCCCATCTCCGAACAGTATCATAAGTAATGTAACAGTATAAGTATATACCATATGCCCGTGATCACCTCCCGAAGTGATCACAGCCCAGTACTATAGCATGGCAGACGGACAAGAGTGTAGGGCCACTGATGGAACACTAGGATCCTATACTAAGCATTTAGGATTGCAGGTAAAGGTAACAACAGTAGTAGCAAGGACAGGCTATGCATCATGATAGGATAACGGAAAGCAGTAACATGCTACACTACTCTAATGCAAGCAGTAGCGAGAAGAATAGGCGAGAAAGAGGGGTCATCAACACCGTAGCCGTACTAGGTACCAGCGGCATCGATCTCGGTGTCTAGCGAGAGAAGAGGGGGCAGAAACAATAAATATTAAGCAAACAGATGCATCATGATGCATGACATGACAAGTAGCGGTGCTAGGGGTGCCCTAACGCGGTATGAGGTGGTACCGGTGAAGGGGGAAACATCCGGGAAAATATCCCCGGTTTTCGCGTTTTCGGACAGATGAATCGGAGGAGGAAAGTTGCGTGTTCGCTATGCTAGGGATGTGTGGCGGACGAACAGGTTGTGTATACGGATTGATCTCATCGTTCTGAGCAACTTTCATGTACAAAGTTTTTTTATCTGAGCTATGGTTTATTTTATATGATTTTCTGAAGTTTTAAATCATTTTTAGAATTTATTTAATTAATTTAATTCAACATTATCCAAAACAGTGCGTGCTGACGTCATCGTGACATCAGCAGTCAACATAGGCGTTGACTGGTCAACTGACGTGTGGGTCCCGTTCGTCATTGACTAGACTAACTAATCATGATTAATTAGTTCAATTAGTTGTTTAGTTTAGTTAATCAGAATTAATTAAATTAATTGATTTTTCAATTAATTAAATATTTAATTAATTTTTTATTATTATTATTTAATTCTTTTTATATATATATAAAACATTCTCTGGGCGTGGGGCCCAATTGTCATTATCTAGTTTAATTAAGCATGTTCAATTAGACTAAATATGTTCATTAGGCTAATTAATCAAAGTTAATTAACTAATTATCTAATTAATTAATTAATTAATTAACAATTTTAAACATCCCTTTTTCAATTTTTATTTTCATTTTCATTTTAACAGGGGGCAGGCCCCACTCGTAAGTGGCCCAGGGGCCAGCAGGGTTAACAGGCGCAAAGGGGGCGAGCGAATGGATCCCCGGGGGCGCCGGGCCCTGGCGGCGCCGCGGGTCAGCAGCAGGTCGGCGGGGAGCGGCTGGGGTGAGCGGGCTCGTGGCCGACGAGGGCTCGCGAGGCGCGCGCAGGGTGCAGGCGCAACTTTGGCGTGACGGGACTGCGACGCAGCCCGTGTGGGCACGAGCGGTGGCAGCAGCAAAAAGGGGGGCGGCTAGAGCCAGCAGGCCAGGGAAGGCGCCCGGGATGCGGGGCTACACGTCTCGGCGCGGCAAGGGATGCGGCCAAGGGCGGGAGCGCGACGACGAGCATCGGTGTCAGTGGCGAACGAGCTAGGGGAGGGGAGGCCGGAGCACAGAGGAAAAAGGAGGGCGTGGGGCTCATAGTGAGCCGGAAGGGGAGGCAGCGGCTCGAGGTGGTCGGTGGAGAAGCGGAACGACGAGGTGGCAGTCGGGAAGGCGGGCGACGTCGTCCTCTGGCATTGGCGTCGCCGGGGTGCCGCGGCAAGGTGTCCAAATCAGGAGGGGGCGAGGAGGAGACGAGGCAGTCCGGCGGGGAGGCGGCGCCGGCTTGGTGGCATCGAACGACGGTGGGGTGCGGGGCGACGGGCACGACAGGGTCGGGAGGTAGGAGGCGCACGGGGCTGGGCGCTGCCCTGCGCGTCCGTGAGTGTGTGGCGGCACGTGGGGAGCGAGGGAGATCACGAACGGGGTTGTGGTCTAGGGTTCGGGGGATGGAGAGGTAGGCCATATAGGCCAAGGGTGGGGTGGGCCGGCTGGGCCGGCCTGGTTGGCCCGATGGCCAGCTGGGCTGCGGTCTAGCAGGGGGGTCCTTTCTTTTGTTTTGTTTTTACATTTTATATATTTTACTTTTTCTGTTATAGTTTGGTATCCTATTATTTTAGTTTTAGTAAAATATATATTTAGTATATAAATTAGTATTTCAACTTAGTCCATACTCAAAAAGTCCAGTCTTCAATAAATTAGTTTGACATTTTATTAATTACAAAAGGTATTTAAATAATTGTTTTTGCTGCTGTTTTATTCATCTCATTTTATTTAAACATTTTACAAAGGTGTGGTTTCTCCACCATAATTATTTATGCAATATTTGGTTCACTTCGAACATTTCAATTTTAATATTTGAAAACTTTTATTGTTTGCTTGATTTTGGATTTGAATTAGAATCGATTTCGAACTAACGTGAGATTAGCAACAATAATCGAAGTGACGTGGCATCATTAGCAGAGAATTACTGTAGCTTAAATATCCGGGCGTCACAATTCTCCTCCACTACAAGAAATCTCGTCCCGAGATTTAAGAGGTAGTGAAAGGGGGAAAGGTTTTGGTTACGAATCTAGCGGTCTTCTCATCCTGGCTTGCTCTTCGCGAAGAAGTTGATCCCTGTCGTTGATGTCTTCATTTCTCTACTTCAGGTCATCTTGACGAAGTCGCAACCTTTCTTTGGGGTATGTCTCGTACTTACGACTAGGTAATGGGCAGCTCGACAATGATAGAATGCTATAAGGGTTAACCATTGGGGGTTACCCATGAATGATCATAGGGGTATCTCTCGAGTTGGTCAAATGAAACACATCGAGAGCCAAGCAAGAGGGTATAGTAAAAAGTATCAAGCAAATAGGCAATCATTCGATGCCCAAATTAGAAGGTGAAAGGGTTTCAGGGTACGAGAATAAGTATTGCGTCTGATACTGCTACGTCTTGATCTTGCCTTGGTTTTCCCCGAAGAGGAAGGGATGATGCAACAGAGTAGCGTAAGTATTTCCCTCAGTTTTTGAGAACCAAGGTATCAATCCAGTAGGAGGCCACGCTCAAGTCCCTCGTACCTGCACAAAACGATAGCTACTCGCAACCAACGCGATTAGGGGTTGTCAAGCCCTTCACGGTCACTTACGAGAGTGAGATCTGATAAATATAATATTTTTTGGTATTTTTGATATAAAGATGCAAAGTAAAAAGTAAAGGCAAAGTAAAAAAAGCAAAGCAAGATTAAAGTGATGGAGATTGATATGATGAGAATAGACCTGGGGGCCATAGGTTTCACTAGTGGCTTCTCTCAAGAGCATAAGTATTCTATGGTGGGTGAACAAATTACAGTTGAGGAATTGACAGAATTGAGCATAGTTATGAGAATATCTAGGCATGATCATGTATATAGGCATCACATCCGTGACAAGTAGACCGAAACGATTCTGCATCTACTACTATTACTCCACTCATCGACCGCTATCGAGCATGCATCTAGAGTATTAAGTTAAAAATAGAGTAATGCCTTAAGCAAGATGACATGATGTAGAGAGATAAATTCATGCAATATGAAATAAACCCCATCTTGTTATCCTCGATGGCAATGATGCAATGCCTTGCTACCCCTTCTGTCACTGGGTAAGGACACCGAAGATCGAACCCAAAGCTAAGCACTTCTCCCATGGCAAGAACTACCAATCTAGTTGGCCAAACCAAACGTATAATTCGAAGAGACTTGCAAAGATAACCAATCATACATAAAAGAATTCAGAGAAGATTCAAATATTATTCATAGATAGACTTGATCATAAACCCACAATTCATCGGTCTCAACAAACACACCGCAAAAAGAAGATTACATCGAATAGATCTCCACAAGAGAGGGGGAGAACTTTGTATTGAGATTCAAAGAGAGAGAAGAAGCCATCTAGCTACTAACTATGGACCCGAAGGTCTGAGGTAAACTACTCACACTTCATCGGAGGGGCTAGCATGATGTAGAAGCCCTCTGTGATGACGGCCCTCTTTCGGCGGAGCTCCGGAACAGGCCCCAAGATGTTATCTCGTGGATACAGAAAGTTGCGGCGGTGGAATTAGGTTTTTTGGCTCCTGTTCTGATCGTTTGGGGGTACGTGTGTATATATAGGAGGAAGAAGTATGTCAGTGGAGCACCGAGGGGCCCACGAGGCAGGGGGCGTGCCCTAGGGGGGGCGCCCCCACCCTCGTGACCTCCTCTTTGACTCCCCGGCATAGAGTCCAAGTCTCCTGGATCACGTTCGGTGAGAAAAATCACGTTCCCGAAGATTTTATTCCGTTTGGACTCCGTTTGATATTCTGTTTCTCCGAAACACTGAAATAGGCAAAAAAATAGCAATTCTGGACTGGGCCTCCAGTTAATAGGTTAGTCCCAAAAATAATATAAAAGTGGAAAATAAAGCCCAATATAGTCCAAAACAGTAGATAATATAGCATGGAGCAATCAAAAATTATAGATACGTTGGAGACGTATCAGGCATCCCCAAGCTTAATTCCTGCTCGTCCTCGAGTAGGTAAATGATAAAAAGAGAATTTTTGATGCGGAGTGCTACTTGGCATAATTTCAATGCAAATCTTCTTAATTGTGGTATGAATATTCAGATTAGAAAGATTCAAGACAAAAGTTTATATTGACATAAAAATAATAATACTTCAAGCATACTAACAAAGCAATTATGTCTTCTCAAAATAACATGGCCAAATAAAGTTATCCCTACAAAATCATATAGTATGGCTATTGTCTATCTTCACCACACAAAGTATTTAAATCATGCACAACCCCGATAACAAGCCAAGCAATTGTTTCATACTCTAACTTTTTCAAAACTTTTTCAATCTTCACACAATACATGAGCGTGAGCCATGGATATAGCACTATAGGTGGAATAGAATGGTGGTTGTGGAGAAGACAAAAAGGAGAAGATAGTCTCACATCAACTAGGCGTATCAACGGGCTATGGAGATGCCCATCAATAGATATCAATGTGAGTGAGTAGGGATTGCCATGCAACGGATGCACTAGAGCTATAAATGTATGAAAGCTCAAAAGGAGACTAAGTGGGTGTGCATCCAACTTGCTTGCTCATGAAGACCTAGGGCAATTTGAGGAAGCCCATCATTGGAATATACAAGCCAAGTTCTATAATGTAAAATTCCCACTAGTATATGAAAGTGACAACATATGAGACTCTCTATATGAAGAACATGGTGCTACTTTGAAGCACAATATATGAGACTCGCTATATCATGGTGCTACTTTGAAGCACAAGTGTGGAAAAAAGATAGTAGCATTTTCCCTTTTTTTGGGGCCTTCTTTTTTTGGCCTTTCTCTTTTTTTTGCCTTTCTTTTTTTATTTGGCCTTTCTTTTTTTTTTTATTTGGGACAATGCTCTATTAATGATGATCATCACACTTCTATTTATTTACAACTCAATGATTACAACTCGATTCTAAAAGAAAGCATGACTCTATATGAATGCCTCCGGTGGTGTACCGGGATATGCAATGAATCAAGAGAGACAAGTATGAAAGAATTATGAACGGTGGCTTTGCCACAAATACTATGTCAACTACATGATCATGCTAAGCAATATGACAATGATGAATATGTCATGAAGAACTAGATGGTGGAAAGTTGCATGGCAATATATCTCGGAATGGCTATGGAAATGCCATAATAGGTAGGTATGGTGGCTGTTTTGAGGAATGTATATGGTAGGTGTATGATACCGGCGAAAGGTGTGCGGTATTAGAGAGGCTAGCAAAGGTGGAAGGGTGAGAGTGCATATAATACATGGACTCAACATTAGTCATAAAGAACTCATATACTTATTGCAAAAATCTAGAAGTTATCAAAGCAAAGTATTATGCGCATGCTCCTAGGGGGATAGGTTGGTAGGAAAAGACCATCGCTCGTCCCCGACCGCCACTCATAAGGAAGACAATCAATAAATAAATCATGCTCTGACTTCATCACATAACGGTTCACCATATGTGCATGCTACGGAAATCACAAACTTTAACACAAGTATTCTTTAAATTCACAACTACTAAACTAGCATGACTTTAATATTATCACCTCCATATCTCAAAACAATTATCATGCTTCAATCTTTTCTTAGTATTCAACACACTCAAAAGAAAGTTTCACAAATCTTGAATACCAAGCATATTATTATTAAGCAAATTACTATGCTATTAAGAGACTCTCAAAATAATTTAAGTGAAGCATGAGAGATCAATAGTTTCTTTAAAACAAATCCACCATTTTGCTCTAAAAGATCTAAGTGAAGCACATAGAGCAAAATTATAACGCTCAAAAGATATAAGTGAAGCACACAGAGCAAAACTACTTAGCTCAAAAGATATAAGTGAAGCACATAGAGTATTCTATCAAATTTTAATTCATGTATGGCTCTCTCAAAAGGTGTGTACAGCAAGGATGATTGTGGCATACTAAGACACAAATACACAAATAATACAAGACACTCCAAGCAAAACACATATCATGTTGGTGAATAAAAATATAGCTCCAAGTAAATTACCGATGGAAGTTGACGAAAGAGGGGATGCCTTCCGGGGCATCCCCAAGCTTTGACTTTTTGGTGTCCTTGGGTTATCTTGGGGGTGACATGGGCATCCCCAATCTTAGGCTCTTGCGACTCCTTGTTCCATAATTCATCACAAGAATTCACCCAAAACTTGAAAACTTCACAACACAAAACTCAAAGAAGAAAACTCGTGAGCTCCGTTAGCGAAAGAAAACAAAAGACCACTTCAAGGTACTGTAATGAACTCATTATTTATTTATATTGGTGTTAAAACTACTGTATTCCAACTTCTCTATGTATTATAAACTATTTTACTAGCCATAGATTCATCAAAATAAGCAAACAACACACGAAAAACAGAATCTGTCAAAAACAGAACAGTCTGTAGTAATCTGTATCTAGCGCAAGATCTGGAACCCCAACAATTCTAAAATAAATTTCTGGACGTGCGGAATTTATCTATTAATCATCTGAAAAAAGAATTAACTAAATATCACTCTCCAAATAAAAATTACAGCAGTTCTCGTGAGTGCTAAAGTTTCTGTTTTTTACAGCAAGTTCAACAAGACTTTCCCCAAGTCTTCCCAATGGTTCTACTTGGCACAAACACTAATTAAACACAAAAAACACAACCAAAACAGAGGCTAAATAATTTATTTATTACTAATCAGGAGCAAAAAGCAAGGAATAAAAATAAAATTGGTTTGCCTCCCAACAAGCGCTATCATTTAACGCCCCTAGCTAGGCATAAAAGCGAGGATAGATTTAGGTATTGCCATCTTTGGTAGGCAATCCATATGTGGCTCTCATGATAGTTTCATATGGCAATTTTATTTTCTTTCTAGGAAAGTGTTAAATGCCCTTTTTTAATGGAAATTGAAATCTAATATTCCCTTCCTTCATATCAATAATCGCACCAACCGTTCTAAGGAAAGGTCTACCAAGAATAATAGGGCAAGAAGGATTGCAATCTATATCAAGAACAATGAAATCTACGGAAACATAATTCCTATTTGCAACAATAAGAACATCATTAATTCTTCCATAGGTTTCTTAATAGTGGAATCCGCAAGATGCAAGTTTAGAGAGCAATCATCAAAATTACAGAAATCTAGTAAATCACACAAAGTCTTGGGAATAGTGGAGACACTAGCACCCAAATCACACAAAGCATAAAACTCATGATCTTTAATTTTAATTTTAATAGTTGGTTCCCACTCATCATAGAGTTTTCTAGGTATAGAAACTTTCAACTCAAGTTTTTCTTCATAATATTGCATCAAGGCATCAACAATATGTTCGGTGAAGGCCTTATTTCGACTATAAGCATGTGGAGAATTTAGCACGGATTGCAACAAGGAAATACAATCAATTAAAGAGCAACTTTCATAATTAAACTCCTTGAAATCCAATTTAGTGGGTTTAGCAACATCTAGATTCTTATTTCTTTCAATCCCACTTTCATCAATTTCATCATTAAGATCTAAATACTCCAAATTTTTAGAACGCCTTCTAGGTAAAGGAAGATCATATTCAGTTTCATCAAGATTCATATTGCAAAATAAAGATTTAATTGGAGACACATCAATAACTTTTAGATCTTCATCTTGATTTTCATAGGAATTGGAAGAACACGCTTTAATAAAGGCATCTTTGGAAGCACGCATCCTAGCGGTTCTTTCCTTACACTCATCAATTGAAATTCTCATGGCTTTTAGAGACTCATTGATATCATGCTTAGGTGGAATAGATCTAAGTTTCAAAGAATCAACATCAAGAGCAATTCTATCAACGTTCCTAGCCAAATCATCAATCTTAAGCAATTTTTCTTCAATCATAGCATTAAAATTCTTTTGCGAAGAAATAAATTCTTTAATATTAGATTCAAAATCAGAGGGCATCTTATTATAATTTCCATAAGAGTTATTGTAGGAATTCCCATAATTATTAGAAGGATTACTAGGATATGGCCTAGGATTAAAATTCCCTCTATAAGCGTTGTTACCGAAATTATTCCTACCAACAAAATTCACATCCATAGATTCATTGTTATTCTCAATCAAAGTAGACAAAGGCATATCATTAGGATCAGAAGAAACACTCTTAGTAGCAAATAATTTCATAAGTTCATCCATCTTTCCACTCAACACATTGATTTCTTCTATCGCATGCACTTTTTTATTAGGTATGTCATTGAGAATAGTTAACCATAATATTATCTAGGAGTTTAGTAGCATCTCCTAAAGTAATTTCCATAAAAGTGCCTCCCGCGGCCGAATCTAAAAGATTTCTAGAAGCAAAATTCAATCCAGCATAAAAAATTTGTATAATCATCCACAAATTCAAACCATGAGTAGGGCAATTACGTATCATTAATTTCATTCTCTCCCAAGCTTGTGCAACATGTTCATGATCAAGTTGTTTAAAGTTCATAATATCGTTTCTAAGAGAGATGATCTTAGCGGGAGGAAAATACTTAGAGATAAAAGCATCTTTGCACTTGTTCCATGAATCAATACTATTCTTAGGCAAAGACGAAAACCAAGCTTTAGCACGATCTCTAAGAGAAAAAGGAAATAGCTTCAATTTAACGACATCATTATCGACATCTTTTTTCTTCTAAATATCACATAAATCAACGAAGCTATTCAGATGAGTAGCGGCATCTTCACTAGGAAGGTCGGCGAATTGATCTTTCATAACAAGATTCAACAAAGCAGTATTAATTTCACAAGATTCAGCATCAGTAAGAGGAGCAATCGGAGTGCTAAGGAAATCATTATTATTGGTATTGGTGAAGTCACACAATTTAGTAGTATCTTGAGCCATCGCGACAAACAAGCAATCTAACACACGAGCAAACAAGAGCAAATGGGCAAAAGAGGCAAATAGAGAGGGAGGATAGAGAGAGAGAGGGCGAATAAAATGGCAAGGGTGAAGTGGGGGAGAGGAAAACAAGAGGCAAATGGCAAATAATGTAATGCGAGAGATAGGGATTGCGATGGGTACTTGCTATGTTGACTTTTTGTGTAGACTCCCCGGCAACGGCGCCAGAAATCCTTCTTGCTACATCTTGAGCTTGCGTTGGTTTTCCCCGAAGAGGAAGGGATGATGCAGCAGAGTAGCGTAAGTATTTCCCTCAGTTTTTGAGAACCAAGGTATCAATCCAGTAGGAGGCCACGCTCAAGTCCCTCGTACCTGCACAAAACGATAGCTACTCACAACCAACGCGATTCGGGGTTGTCAAGCCCTTCACGGTCACTTACGAGAGTGAGATCTGATAGATATAATTTTTTTTTTGGTATTTTTGATATAAAGATGCAAAGTAAAAAAAGTAAAGGAAAAGTAAAAAAGCAAAGCAAGATTAAAGTGATGGAGATTGATATGATGAGAATAGACCCGGGGGCCATAGGTTTCACTAGTGGCCTCTCTCAAGAGCATAAGTATTCTACAGTGGGTGAACAAATTACTGTTGAGCAATTGACAGAATTGAGCATAGTTATGAGAATATCTAGGCATGATCATGTATATAGGCATCACGTCCGTGACAAGTAGACCGAAACGATTCTGCATCTACTACTATTACTCCACTCATCGACCGCTATCCAGCATGCATCTAGAGTATTAAGTTAAAAACAGAGTAACGCCTTAAGCAAGATGACATGATGTGGAGGGATAAATTCATGCAATATGAAATAAACCCCATCTTGTTATCCTCGATGGCAACGATACAATACGTGCCTTGCTTCCCCTTATGTCACTGGGTAAGGACACCGCAAGATCGAACCCAAAGCCAAGCACTTCTCTCATGGCAAGAACTACCAATATAGTTGGCCAAACCAAACGGATAATTCAAAGAGACTTGCAAAGATAACCAATCATACATAAAAGAATTCAGAGCAGATTCAAATATTATTCATAGATAGACTTGATCATAAACCCACAATTCATCGGTCTCAACAAACACACCGCAAAAAGAAGATTACATCGAATAGATCTCCACAAGAGAGGGGGAGAACTTTGTATTGAGATTCAAAGAGAGAGAAGAATCCATCTAGCTACTAACTATGGACCCGAAGGTCTGAGGTAAACTACTCACACTTCATCGGAGGGGCTAGGATGATGTAGAAGCCCTCCATGATGACGACCCTCTTCCTGCGGAGCTCCGTAACAGGCCCGAAGATGGGATCTCATGGATACAGAAAGTTGTGGTGGTGGAATTAGGTTTTTAGCTCCTGTTCTGATTGTTTGGGGGTACGTGTGTATATATAGGAGGAAGAAGTACGTCGGTGGAGCACCGAGGGGCCCACGAGGCAGGGGGCGCACCCCCCACCCTCGTGACCTCCTCTTTGACTCCCTGGCGTAGAGTCCAAGTCTCCTGGATCACGTTCGGTGAGAAAATCACGTTCCCGAAGATTTTGTCCTGTTTGGACTCCGTTTGATATTCTGTTTCTCCGAAACACTGAAATAGGCAAAAAAACATCATTTCTGGGCTGGGCCTCCAGTTAATAGGTTAGTCCCAAAAATAATATAGAAGTGGAAAATAAAGCCCAATATAGTCCAAAACAGTAGATAATATAGCATGGAGAAATCAAAAATTATAGATACGTTGGAGACGTATCAGATACTAGAATAGATCACAAGGAAGGTGACCCGTCAATTACATACGTGGCCAGGCTCAAGGAATAACTTTGGCAACAGGGTGTACAGGAGAGTCAGGTTTCGATCCTGTGGAACTGTGGGTTATGGGCCCATCATGTGGGTTAAAATAAGGAAGGGCGTTGACATCTGGCACGGTGATGATAGCAAGGCATGTCAGAGAATAACCAGTCAGTTATGTTGACTGTATCGTTGGTACCAAGGGTGAGGGACAAAGAGAACCATTTTCCTGCTCATTGAACGAGGCGGACCATTAGGCAAAGTTCTCGTCCATCGATGGCTACCAGAATGTCATCAACAATAGTAACACGGTCTTACCGACAGAGTTGTACACCGAGGTGTTTACATAAGCAGTGATTTATTACTGCTTAGATCATATAGATCACAAGAAAGGTTAAACCAAACAACGAAAAGGAAAATATGGTTATCAGATTAAACAGAACAATGGAAAGGAAAATGTGTTTAAACACATATTTCAAGAGTATATCCTTCCCAAGGACAAGCAGAGCACGATATCCATGACAGGATATAATGTAGAAAACCCTTTAAGTAAGGGGAGAGAATTTTCAGGACATTACCCATACAACGATATTTGGATAATTGAACATGAAACATTTAACATTGGGCTTCAAATGTTCTTGTTGAAAATTGGAGTACCATAGACATGCTTCGAGATAGCATTGACATGGTCTTCCAGCAAGGTCGGGCTTTGGATGCAGGAAGGATCCATCAGGAACAACTTGTAGAATAAGTCTTACAATTTCCTCATGGATGAATGGATAACCTTGCAGAAAAGGAAACTATAACACTAGGTGCTCTGGCCAGGTGTGCTAGGCATGGCATCACCTTACCCGGTCATGTAAAGATGTTATAACTCTTGAAAATATGTTCCAACCATCATATCTGACCAAGATTCAGATCTGATTGGTGTCAAGATACCTCAGACACGGGATGCCTGAGAAGAAAAGGTGCAACGCAAATTGATGAGATGGCAGTGTACGATTCCTGGGGAAATGAACCATGAAAGCAAGTTCTAACACAAGAGTTCATCATTAAACCAAGGAGAGGGTTAGGAGGTGGCGGATGGACTCAGCGACATTCCATTGAGATTTCCAAAAGACGGATTTCCACAATTACGTGAACAAGGAGATAGCTTTTGTCAGTTCAAATGATATAACGAGGTATGCTCGAGGAAACATACATGATCAAACATTGGTTGACGGTGCACCCGAAATACGGACTTAGGTAGCACAAACAATGTTAGAATGGTGATTCGATAACCAATGGTCTAAGAATGAAATGTTGACTATTAACTTCAAAGCCATAAGGTTGCTAGAAGTTTTAAAATTACTAGTCCATCTGTCGGTATTCCTGATAGGAACAACACGGGGACCAAGAAAAGGATGGTGATGGTGAAGTATCACTTATATCAAGAATTCTCAAGAGGTGGTGAGATTCTCACGACATTCCTGACATAAAAGATGGTAATACTCCAAGGTAAAGAAGAACAATTGCTGGATAGCAAGGATCTCAAGGTATATCACAAAGCACGAACAAGTTTGTGTTGAACGAAAGGCAATAAAGTGGTCGATGATAACACAAATCATCGAGAGCAAAGGGTGGTATTTCTCATCAAGAATTCGATAGATATCCTGGAAGAGCTCAGAATGTTGATGATGTTCATGACACATTTGTCGCGAGATTTCATGAAGATGTAATCGATCGGCGACGACATCAAGTCAAAGAAATGATGTGGTGAAATATTATTGGAACCAAGAGTATGACACAAACTCGAAATCAAGCTTAGTGTTCAAGACGAAATGATACGATGAGGAAGATCAGCGTAAGGTTACCTCATCGTCCAAAATTGTGCTAGCCGATCCGGCTAGGAATGACGTGATCGGGTACAGACTCGTGAGTAAAGAAGATTACTAAAAGTTGTTGAACCATAGTGCGTACTCGGTTCAGTTATTGGTGTCTTTGACTGATTAATAACTCAGGGCCCGTGAAAAAATGGAATCAGTGAGAATGTAGTACCTGATGAAGAACTCATAAGAAGTTATGTCGTTCCATGATAATTTCGAGATACCAGGGGGTATTACTCGATGACAGATCAAAGTGGAGGTTGGACTAGGTTAATGCTCTGCAGAAGACAAGTGCTCAAACTTGCACGAGAAATGGAATCAAGGAGAAAATATGGTCGGAACCACGATTGCAAAGGATCAATTTGCAGATACTAAATGATAATATATTAAGGGAATAGTTATTATTTCAAGAAGCTTCCATGATAGATATACATCGTGTCCATGGGCATGAACACAAAGTTCAAGGTCGACTTCCACTTCTTCAATGTATAACCATCCATTCACCTCTCACTTTCGAAGAAGTTGTAGTGTTGAAATTTTATCTGGCAAAATACCAGAATAATATGACTCGCGAAATCTTTCGAGTTCACACAAAATAAGGAAGGCATAGGTTCAACCTGTCAGGGTATCATGGAAACATATACCACAAACTTCAGGAGTAAATAACACAAGCTCGAAAATAGAGCATGGTTGACAAAAGGAGAGGATACAATTTACCAAAGGCATTATGTATCGGAGAAAGAACTCACAAGGTGATTAATTATGAAGGACACTGTCAGATAATAATCCAATAGTGGATATGGCGATCCACAATGGAGCTGATGTGAGTATCGATACCCAATCAGAGGAAGAAAGAATGCAAATGCATCGGTTTATAGAACATCTGAATAATTCAATGTATAAATAACAAAGGAATTATCATTTTCAAATCAAGGGATTAGGAGCAAACGCTCTGATCAAGGATGGATAAGTTGAATTAGTCTTAGGGGTACAATCGATGGAAATTTGATTGGTCGAGATCCACCTCATGTCCGGAATGACGTCTGAATCGGAAGGATAAATTCTAGGGAACATCTGATGATTGTGTGCATTCACACACATGTTGAATCAAAAGGATTAGAATGACAATCACAAAGGTTTTTAAAGTAATTTGCTAGACAAATGGAATTAACTGGAATGCAAGTATGCAAGAATTCCAAGAACAACAGGTTGTTGAGGATTTCCGAAAGATCAAATAGTATTTTGAAGTCTTTTGTGGAACACAAGACCAACTGGGAATGAGCGGATACTCGTTAAGTGCGAGGAATTATCCGTAGGGGTATTCATGCGGAAAAGATCTGTAAGGCAGTGGTTCAAGAGATTCTTCAAAGTCGGAGAATAATTCGATGCATCTTGTAATAACAAGACCAACTGGGGATGAGTGTAAGAATGGCATGTGCATGTAGCTATCCGTAGGGGTTAACGGTGGAAGGGGGTTGCAAACGCAATGAGCACAAGTTCTTGGGATAACATCGGAGAGTATCTTCGAAATCTTCTGGTGCACAGAGCAATCATCTAGAGTGAGGGGTTCTCCGGGAGGAAGTAGTAACGAGAACCTAGAGTCAGATTTAGTAAAATCATTTAACCTGAATAGAAGAGAGTTCAGAGTCCCAGAGTAAGGATCGAGGAGTAAAAGATCCTAATACCACCCAAATGGCGACGTGGGCCCGTAAGACACACAGCCAAGTTAGTAAAAAGTTTTGTAAGGTCTAGACTCGACTTCTACCAAGGAGTGTGGAAGGGGGATTCCTACAGGCAGTCGGCTCTGATACCAACTTGTGACGCCCCCGATTTGACCGTACACTAATCATACACGCAAATGTGTACGATCAAGATCAGGGACTCATGGGAAGATATCACAACACAACTCTACAAATAAAATAAGTCATACAAGCATCATATCACAAGCCAGGGGCCTTGAGGGCTCGAATACAAGAGCTCGATCATAGACGACTTAGCAGAAGCAACAATATCTGAGTACAGACATAAGTAAACAAGTTTGCCTTAAGAAGGCTAGCACAAAAGTAGCAATGATCGAAAAGGCGAGGCCTCCTGCCTGGGACCTCCTAACTACTCCTCGAAGCCGAACTCCACGTAGAATCATCCTCGGGATCCTCTGGCTTCTGGACTCCATCGTCTGCTCGCAACAATGGGGTATAGAAAGGGGAAAAAGGGGGAGCAAGGCAACCGTGAGTACTCATCCAAAGTACTCGCAAGCAAGGAGCTACACTACATATATATGCATTGGTATCAAATGGAATAAGGGTATCATATGTGGACTGAACTGCAGAATGCCGGAATAAGAGGGGGATAGCTAATCCTTTCGAAGACTACGCTTCTGGTAACCTCCATCTTGCAGCAGGAGAAGAGAGTAGATGGTAAGTTCCCCAAGTAGCATCGCATAGCATAATCCTAACCGATGATCCTCCCCTCGTCGCCCTGTGAGAGAGCGATCACCGGTTGTATCTGGCACTTGGAAGGGTGTATTTTATTAAGTAACCAGTTCTAGTTATCATAAGGTCAAGGTACAACTCCAAGTCGTCCTGTTACCGAAGATCACGACTATTCGAATAGATTAACTTCCCTGCAGGGGTGCACCACATAACCCAACACGCTCGATCCCATTTGGCCGGACACACTTTTCTGGGTCATGCCCGGCCTCAGAAGATCAACACATCATAGCCCTACCTAGGCACAACAGAGAGGTCAGCACGCCAGTCTAAATCCTATGGCGCAGGGGTCTGGGCCCATCGCCCTTTGCACACCTGCACATTGCGAATGCGGCCGGAAGCAGACCTAGCCTAGCAGGCGTTCCAGTCCAATCCGGCGTGCGCCGCTCAGTCGCTAACGTCATGAAGGCTTCGGTTGATACCACAACGTCGAGTGCCCATAACTGTCCCCGCGTAGATGGTTAGTGCGTATAGGCCAGTAGCCAGACTTAGATCAAATACCAAGATCTTGTTAAACGTGTTAAGTATTCGCGAATGCCGACCAGGGCCAGGCCCACCTCTCTCCTAGGTGGTCTCAACCTGCCCTATCGCTCCGCCTCAAAGTAACAGTCAGGGGCCATCGGGAACTCAGGCCCACCTCTACCGGGATGGAGCCACCTACCCCTTCAGCCCCCATCTCCGAACAATATCATAAGTAATGTAACATTATAAGTATATATCATATGCCCATGATCACGGCCCAGTAGTATAGCATGGCAGACGGACAAGAGTGTAGGGCCACTGATGGAACACTAGCATCCTATATTAAGCATTTAGGATTGCAGGTAATGGTAACAACAGTAGTAGCAAGGATAGGCTATGCATCAGGATAGGATAAGGGAAAGCAGTAACATGCTACACTACTCTAATGCAAGCAGTAGAGAGAAGAATAGGCGATATCTGGTGATCAAAGGGGGGGCTTGCTTGGTTGCTCTGGCAAGAGAGAGGGGTCGTCAACACCGTAGCCGTACTGGGTAGCAGCGGCGTCGATCTCGGTGTCTAGCGAGAGAAGAGGGGGGAGAAACAATAAATATTAAGCAAACAGATGCATAGTGATGCATGACATGACAAGTAGCGGTGCTAGGGGTGCCCTAAAACGGTATGAGGTGGTACTGGTGAATGGGGAAACATCCGGGAAAATATCCCCGGTGTTTTGCGTTTTTGGACAGATGAATCGGAGGGGGGAAGTTGCATGTTCGCTATGCTAGGGATGTGTGGCAGACGAACGGGTTGCGTATCCGGATTCGTCTCGTCGTTCTGAGCAACTTTCATGTACAAAGTTTTTTCATCTGAGCTACGGTTTATTTTATATGATTTTCTAAAGTTTTAAATCATTTTTAGAATTTATTTAATTAATTTAATTCAACATTATCCAAAATAGTGCATGCAGACGTCATCATGACGTCAGCATGACATCAGCAGTCAACATAGGCGTTGACTGATCAACTGACGTGTGGGTCCCGTTCGTCATTGACTAGACTAACTAATCATGATTAATTAGTTCAATTAGTTGTTTAGTTTAGTTAATCAGAATTAATTAAGTTAATTAATTTTTAATTAATTGATTAATTAATTAGTTTTGATATTATTATTTTTAATTCTTTATATATATATATATATATATATATATATATAACGTTCTCTGGGCGTGGGGCCCAATTGTCATTATCTAGTTTAATGAAGCATGTTCAATTAGACTAAATATGTTCATTAGGCTAATTAATCAAAGTTAATTAAATTAATTATCTAATTAATTAATTAATTAACAATTTTAAACATCCTTTTTTCCATTTTTATTTTCGTTTTCATTTTAACAGGGGGCGGGCCCCACTCGTAAGTGGCCCAGGGGGCCAGCCGGGTTAACAGCCGCAAAGGGCGCGAGCGAATGGAGCCCCAGGGGTGCCAGGCCCGGGCGGCGCCACGGGTCAGCAGCAGGTCGGTGGGGAGCGGCTGGGGTGAGCGGGCTCGTGGCCGACGAGGGCTCGCGAGGCGCGAGCGGGGTGCAGGCGCAGCTTTGGTGTGACGGGACTGCGACGCGGCCCGTGTGGGCACGAGCGGCGGCAGCAGCAAAAAGGGGGGCGGCGGCTAGAGCCAGCAGGCCAGGGAAGGCTCCCGGGATGCGGGGCTACACGTCTCGGCGTGGCAAGGGATGCGGCCAAGGGCGGGAGCGCGACAACGAGCGCCGGTGTCAGTGGCGAACGAGCTAGGGGAGGGGAGGCCGGAGCACAGAGGAAAAAGGAGGGCGCGGGGCTCACAATGAGCCGGAAGGGGAGGCAGCGGCTCGAGGTGGTCGGTGGAGAAGCGGAACGATGAGGTGGAAGTCGGGGAGGCGGGCGACATCGTCCTCCGGCGGTGCCGTCGCCGGGGCGCCGCGGCAAGGCGTCCAGATCAGGAGGGGTGAGGAGGAGACGAGGCAGTCCGGCGGGGAGGCGGCGCTGGCTTGGTGGCATCGAATGACGGCGGGGAGAGGGGCGACGGGCGCGACAGGGTCGGGAGGTAGGAGGCGCACGGGGCTGGGCGCTGCCCTACGCGTGCGTGAGTGTGTGGCGGCGCGTGGGGAGCGAGGGAGATGACGAACGGGGTTGGGGTCTAGGGTTCGGGGGATGGAGAGGTAGGCCATATAGGCCAAGGGAGGGGTGGGCCGGCCTGGTTGGCCCGATGGCTAGCTGGGCGCGGTCTAGCAGGGGGGTCCTTTCTTTTGTTTTGTTTTTACATTTTATATATTTTACTTTTTTTGTTATAGTTTGGTATCCTATTATTTTAGTTTTAGTAATATATATATATAGTATGTACATTAGTATTTCAACTTAGTCCATACTCAAAAAGTCCAGTCTTCAATAAATTAGTTTGACATTTTATTAATTACAAAAGGTATTTAAATAATTGTTTTTGCTGCTGTTTTATTCATCTCATATTATTTAAACATTTTATAAAGGTGTGGTTTCTCCACCATAATTATTTATGCAATATTTGGTTCACTCCGAACATTTTAATTTTAATATTTGAAAACTTTTATTGTTTTCTTGATTTTGGATTTGAATTAGAATCGGTTTCGAACTAACGTGAGATTAGCAACAATAATCGAAGTGACGTGGCATCATAGGCAGAGAATTACTGTAGCTTAAATATCCGGGCGTCACAACTGGATTGGCTTATGCGCTCTGGCTACCCGTTTTCCCATGGGACTGGTATACTACATGCTGTTATGTTTAAGTAGTGATTGTCTGATGCCCTTTTAGGTGAGAAGATAGATGAGGTGAGATCTTCAGAGCCAATATTGTTTTTCACATATGTTCTAAGCAAACAACTAAAGAAGGGCATACTATGGTTGACAAATGATTGCATGGCCTATTTGTAAATTCATGGTGGTGAGTACACAAATTCATGTTCCCTGTGCATATGTAGCAAAGTGTTCAGTCAAACATGTCTACTTCGTTCTTGTTTGTCCTGGAACCATTTATAAATGTGTGCTCATGCTATTATATATATATATATATATATATATATATATATATATATATATATATATATATATATATATATATATATATATGCTTTTTCGATATATTCATTGTTGCCATTTATCTTCTCATTTAAGTTTGGTGTGCATTCGTTCATTGCCTCTCCTCTGGCATCAACCTGAATGACCATGACCATCGCTGAACGTGAGGTGATCATTGCTGTCAATTCATTTTTGTGTCTATACTAAAGTGATTTGGTGTCTGTTTTGCGGGATAGTTTAACTTGCGAGAAAATACTATTGCATTTAAAAAAGCAATTGTGCTTGATCTTATAAGCAATATTGCATTTTAAAAAGTGTTTCTAACTAAGGAAGGTAATTACAATAAGCATAAGAATCAACAGGTGATTTTTTAGGATAACTGAAATATGCAAAAAAAATGCCAGAAGATCCTGATCTTACTAAGCACAGAGTTCTTGGCTTAAGTACCAGGCAGTAGGTGGCTGGTTTTCATGGCGTTATAGTCAAATCTTGCTTTATGTAATGTAAGAAGAGGCTAAAAGTATATTCTATTAAGAAGCAATCTAATGATATATACAGCAAAGGTTGCCTGAAAGAAGCATTACCTTCTGTACGTTGAGCATTTGTTTGTATATCTGAGGTCAATAAATTGCATTTCACAATGACAATTCATATATGTTGTTGGCCATTCAGCTTAGCAATTTCAGAAGTTGTAGTTCCAGCCAAACATCTAAATACTGAGCTCAAATTGCAGAAAATACATGGTGTTTACTCGATTTTGGACTATATGTTCACCTATCTCTAGGGTGCCATGATCTCATCTAAAGGATCTTTATTGCTAAAACATACCTTGATGTCGACATCGACAGCAGCAGAGATAATATACGCCATATAATCTTGTAAACATATGTGTAGATTAGTATAAGTACTTTCAGCCTTCCACCTTGTGAATTAGTCTTTCAAGCTGTGGATGGTCAGGAGCCGCCTGAGCCCTGCAAAGATTATGTTCAAGCTACAGCTTGAGTCGACATTTATACAGATACATGAAAATGTGATGTATGCCGAGAAAAGGTCTGTTTGCTCTAAAATTCAACTTTTACCTTGCAATTGTAGTTAGAAGTTCAAACCACAACTCAAGTATGTTGTTAATTGACAGTGAGCATCGACTTGCAGAAGGTTTCTACTTGGAAGTGCTAATTGACAATGAAATGTAGAAATAAGTTGCAACTTTGTAATAGCCATCTGATATGTGAAACAAGAATTGTTACTAATTCACAATATGTATCTACGATTGTGAGATGGGATACCATGTGCACAGGGGAGGCAACACAAGGTCGAGAGAAAAGCCCGTGTGGAAAGAGATGCACCATATGGCCATCATTAGAAATGTTATATTTCTGTATATGTTGTAATTATTCATGCAAAGGTTACATGCATGATGCACAATTATAAGTATCTAGAGGAGTTGACAAAGAGTGGGGTTTTTCCTTGAAAATACAGAGTATGAGTTAGGAGACGTTGAAGTGCAACTGCAGAGAAAACATGACCGAGGTGAAGCTTTTACCAGAGAAAGTCGCGTAAAGTCTTTCTTCAAAGGGAAATTTGTGTTTTCTTATAGCCGTGGAGTAGAATCCAGATTGGTAAGGGAAGGGGCGCTAGAGCAACAATAGTGTCCTTACCCATTAGAATTTAATTATGTGTACCTCCTAATCATTTACCCGATTACTGTGGAAATAGAAGAAGAAAGTTAAGACATGAACTTGGCTCCTGAGCTCAAATAATTGCAGTAAAATTCAACGAAGTCTTAATGTTTCGGAAACAAACATGTTGCACTGTTCTAGCTGTGTGCAATATTTCATGAATTTTGCATACAGATAAAACACTTGAATGTGTTTGCCTATTTTCATTTGTATTCACTATACCCCTGATGCTTATGAGCTCAGCAACATAACTGAATATCCGAAGAAAGATATGGATATTTTTAATAGTTGATCCGAAGAAAGGTATGGATATTTTTAATAGTTGAGAGGACCCTCCACATATTTTGTCAAATAAACTACTTTTGTATCAGTGCATCCCGGTGTTCCCGTGCAACGCACTGGCATCTTACTAGTAAAGGCTAAGTATGCACAATTTTAACAAAGTCACCGATGCGCTGCCCTATATATACCTGGCCGGTCTAAGATGAGATATCAATGACTTGTCCTGGCGACATGCCTCCGTTGGTGGACTGCGCATCCCCCAGGGGGAAGTCGACCGCGTCATCGTCCTCGTCCTCATCCTCGGCGCCGTCCTCAAGGTTGTAGTACTCATAGTAGTGGCTGCACCAAAGCTTGCATGGGTACTCCACCGCCTATACCTCGGCGCACCGGCTCTTCTCTACCTTCTCCTTAGCCACACACAACTCCTCATCCCGGCGCTCCTCCATCTCTGCCGCCTCCTGCATCCCCAGCTCCCGCTCAGCAGTCTCATCAGGAAGCAGGTGCTCCATGGCCTCTGCTGCCTTTTCGGACATGGGGTGCATGCTAGATTCCGAGGAGACCTGGAATATTTTGGTGTGGGCATCTTCATCTGGGCGTGGATGGCCTCGACCCAGGCCAGGGCGACATCGACGGCGCGAACGGCTGCTCAAGCGCTCTCGGCGTTTGTAGCAATCGTCACAGCAGCTTCTGCAGCCATCTCGGCTGCTGCAGCTACCCTATTGCCTATCACAGATGCCCTCTCGGCGAATGTGGCCACGCTCAATGCGGATGCGGTCGCACCCTCAGTGGAGGCGGCCGTGCTCGGGGAGGACACGGTGACCATACGGGCCCTCATGAAGCATCTCCACGGCGTCATTCCTTGCAAAAAGGTGTTGGGGATTGGGGATCAGGGATTCGGGAGTGACCAGCACTTGAGCAGACAAAGCTAGCGAAGCTTATGGAGGAAGACATAAATAGACCAATGAATTTTCATCGCAAATGGTTCCTATAACCAACTGTGTGTGATGTAGTTGATTTTTTGTATTAGCTGTGAAAGACGAATTTGGAGTAAAGTGGCAACAGATAGTGTTTTGAATGTACGAGGAAATTTTGTACCGTTAACATGCACTAATAAAACTATCATGTTATACTTTGGAAAATTTTAGGTTTCCTTTGACCTTTTTAAGACATTAAGTGAGTACCTAGCCATTTAATGGTCGTAATTCAAATTTGAACTGCATGTACATCCAACAACAAATCATCATGGGGTGAAAAATCATATGTGTGTCCTTGTGTGCAAGTTAATTCCATGTGCAGTAATTGGAAAGAATTTTAAAGCATATTGGTATCACGACTTGGAGTGCCATGGTTTTTAAATTCTGGAAAATTCAAAACTAATGAGAAATACATGAAACCTTGCTTGATGTAATGGCATGGCATCAAGATGTTGTGGTAAACCAATTGGCCTGTTTGACAAAAGTTTGGACACACACCCCTCACAAACTGGAGCATCTCACGAGAACACTCGTGGTTCCGAGAGGGAACAATGCATGTTTGATGATGAACCGGTGGTAGCTTCCTCGTATAGGCTTGAAAACTTTTATACTGTTAACATGAACTAATACAATTGTCATGTTAAAATTTGGAAAATTTCAATGGGCATTTGACCTTTTTAAGACATTTAAGTGATTTTCTAGCCATTTCATAACCGTAATTCAAATTTGAACTACATGTACATGCAACAACTAACCATAATGGTTTGGAAAATCATATTTGTTTCCTCTTGTGCGAGTTAATGCCCTATGCAGTAAATTGGAAGGAATTTTCAAACATATTGGTGTCACGGCTTGGACACAAGCATCAAGTGTCATGGCTTTTAGATTCCAAATTTTTTGAGAATGATCAGAAATATATGGAACCTTACTTGATGTATGTAACGCCCGAATAATTAAGCTACAGTAAAACTCTGCTAATGATGCCACGTCAGCTCTATTACTGTAGCTAATCTCTCGTTGGTTCAAAACCCGTTCAAAAGTCAAATTCAAAATATGTCAAACAACAAAAGTTTTCAAAAGTTGAAACAAAAATGTTCGGGCAGTACCAAAAATGGCATAGGTAATTATAGTGCAGCAAACACCTTTTTAGAAATTGCCTAAATAGATTAAAATGAAATAAAACAGAAAAGAAAATAAATAAAAATAAAAGGACAAAAAAGAAAACAAAACAAAAGGAAAGAAAGAAAAAAAGCCTCCCCCCCACTGGGTCACGGCCGAGCAGGCCACCAGGCCGCCAGGCCGGCCACCCCCCCTCCCACACCCCTTATCCACTTGCCTCGAAACCCTAGTCCACAACTGCACT
>NC_041386.1:353947502-353956972 GCF_002162155.2 Triticum dicoccoides | reverse complement strand
ACCCGCTCATTCTCCAGCGACGACAAGCACCCCGCGCTGGACCCCTTGCCGCGTCGGAGCCCCACCTCACCGGCGTGCCCGCGCCGAGGAACCGTCGCCTACCGCCATCGCCCGACGACGCCGCGGCCACCTCGCCACCGACCAGGACCACCTCGTCGGCCTGCTTCCTCTCCGTCACGCCGTCTTCGTCTCCTCCTCGCACCCCGTTGCCACGAACCCTACAACGCCCGTGAGCTCACCCTCCTCCCTTCCCTTGGCCTCGCCCATCTCCCGACGTCGCTAGCGCCCGCACGCCCTGGTCCTTGCAGCCGCACGCGCCCGCATCGGCCCTGGGCCGTCCCTCTCACGCCCCCGGCCTTCTTCCCTCCATGCGGCCACGCGCTCGTCGCGCTCCCCGCCGCAGCTGCGCGCTGTCCCGGCCGCCGCGCACCTTCCCTTCTCGCGGCTCGTAGCTCTGCTGCGCCAGCCAACCTCACTTGTTGCTGCGCCGATGCATCCACCTTTGCTTGCCATGGCCTTTCCCCTTCACCCCGCGCCCTCCTGGCATCGCCTCCGCCTCGCCACATGCATGCCCGGGTCCACTGGCCACTCCGGCCGCCGATGCTCGCCGCCCTATATTCCCATGCCACGAGCCTGCCTCCTCCCGCGCCTCCTAGGCTGCTTGCGCACCCGCGCCCGACTCCACCTCACCTCGCCGGCGGCGACCCGCATCCGCCCCACGGCCACCCCTGCCGGCCACCGCGCCACTGCCCTGGCCGGCGTCCCACTTCAGCCCCGGTTGGCCTTGCTGCGCCTATGGTCGGCCCCTCTATCGATCTGGGCGAGCGTCGTATTAGGCTGGCGCTCAGCGCCCGTCCCCCGCACCCGTTTGGCCCCTACGGCCAATGACATGGGGCCCCCACGCCCCCTGAGAACGATTTAAAAAAAGAAGTTAAAAATAAATAAATAAATAATAAGTAAATAACAATGTTAATTAATTAATTAATTAACTTAATTAATCATGTTTAATTAAACTAATTAAACATTAGATACCTAATTAACTAATTAAACTGATTAATAGGTTAATTAGGTTATTGTACCTATGACATGCAGGACCCACATGTCAGCGACCTAGTCAACACCTCTGTTGACTGCTGATGTCATGATGACGTCAGTAAACACTATTCTGGATAATGTTGAATTAAATAAATTCTAAAAATGATTTAAATCTTTTAAAATTAATATAAAATAAACCGTAGCTCGGATGGAAAAACTTTGTACATGAAAGTTGCTCAAAACAACGAGACGAATCCGGATACGCAGCCCGTTCGTCCGCCACGCATCCCGAGCATAGCGAACACATAACTTTCCCCCTTCGGTTCATCCGTCTGAAAACGCGAAACCCCGGGGATATTTTCCCGGATGTTTCCCCGCTCCAGCGGTACCACCTCATACCGCGTTGGGGTACCCCTAGCACCGATACTTGTCTTGTCATGCATCGCTATGCATCTGTTTGCTTAATATTTATTGTTTCTTCCCCCTCTTCTCTCGCTAGACACCGAGACCGATGCCGCTGCTACCCAGTATGACTACGGTGTTGACGACCCCTCTCTCTTGCCAGAGCAACCAGGCAAGCCTCCCCCCCATTGATCACCAGGTATCGCCTACTCTTCTCTCTACTGCTTGCATTAGAGTAGTGTAGCATGTTACTGCTTTCCGTTAATCCTATTCTGATGCATAGCTTGTCATTGTTGCTATACTTTTGATACTTTACCTGCAATCCTAATGCTTAGTGTAGGATGCTAGTTTATCATCAGTGGCCCTACATTCTTGTCCGTCTGCCATGCTATACTATCGGGCCGTGATCACTCGGGAGGTGATCACGGGTTTATACTATATACTTTATACATGATATATGTTGTGACTAAAGTCGGGTCGGCTCGTTGAGTACCCGCGGTTGATTCACAAATTGGGGGCTGAAAGGACATACTTTCCCGATGGCCCTCTGTGTGGATCTTTGTGGCGGAGCGACCGGGTAGGTTGAGACCACCTAGGTGAGAGGTGGGCCTGGCCCTGGTCGGCGTGCGCGGTTACTTCAAGAAAGCACGCTTAACGAGATCTTGGTATTTGATCTGAGTCTGGCTACTGGCCTATACGCACTAACCAACTACGCGGGAACAGTTATGGGCACTCGACGTCGTGGTATCAGCCGAAGCCTTCGTGACATCAGCGACTGAGCAGCGCGCGTCGAGTTGGACCGCGTAACACAACTTCCTTTGTAATGGAGGTTTCTAGGTCTGCTCTTCGGCCGCCCACGCAACGTGCAGGTGTGCAATGGGCGATGGGCCCAGACCCCTGCGCGCATAGGATTTAGACCGGCGTGCTGACCTCTCTGTTGTGCCTAGGTGGGGCTGTGATGTGTTGATCTTCCGAGGTCGGGCATGAGCTAGAAAAGTGTGTCCGGACAAATGGGATCGAGTGTGTTGGCAAATGTGGTGCACCCTTGCAGGGAAGTTAATCTATTCGAATCGCTGTGATCTTCGGTAACAGGACGACTTGGAGTGTACATTGACCTTATGATAACTAGAACCGGATACTTAATAAAACACACCCTTCCAAGTGCCATATACAACCGGTGATCGCTCTCTCACAGGGCGACGAGGGGAGGATCATCGGTTAGGATTATGCTATGCGATGTTACTTGGTGAACTTACCATCTACTCTCTTCTTCTACTGCAAGATGGAGGTTACCAGAAGCGTAGTCTTCGATAGGACTAGCTATCCCCCTCTTATTTCGGCATTCTGCAGTTCAGTCCACATATGTTACCCCTTTTGCCATTTGATACCAATGCATACATATGTAGTGTAGCTCCTTACTTGCGAGTACTTTGGATGAGTACTCACGGTTGCCTTGCTCCCCCTTTTCCCCCTTTCTATACCCGATTGCTGCGACCAGATGTTGGAGCCCAGGAGCCAGACGCCACTGTCGATGATGACTACTACTACTCGGGAGGTGCCTACTACTATGTGCAGCCTGCTAACGACGACCAGGAGTAGTTTAGGAGGATCCCAGGCAGGAGGCATGCGCCTCTTTCGATCTGTATCCCAATTTGTGCTAGCCTTCTTAAGGCAAACTTGTTTACTTATGTCCGTACTCAGATATTGTTGCTTCCGCTGACTCGTCTATGATCGAGCTCTTGTATTCGAGCTCTCGAGGCCCCTGGCTTGTAGTATGATGCTTGTATGACTTATTTTATTTGTAGAGTTGTGTTGTGATATCTTCCCGTGAGTCCCTGATCTTGACTGTACACGTTTGTGTGTATGATTAGTGTATGGTCAAATCGGGGGCGTCACAAGTTGGTATCAAAGCCGACTACCTGTAGGAATCCCCCTTCCACACTCCTTGGCCGAAGTTGGGTCTAGACATTACAAAACTTTTTACTAACATGGATGTGTGCCTTACGGGCCCATGTCGCCATTTGGGTGGTATTAGGATCTTTTACTCCTCGATCCATACTCTGGGACTCTGAACTCTCTTCTACTCGGGTTAAACGATTTTACTAACTCTAACATTAGGATCCCGTGACCATGTTCACCCCAAAGTTGGATAAGCCCTAGTTATTCCTTAGAGTAGTATATTGAATATTGTCCACACTATCATTTGACTCCTTTGAAACACCTTTGTTTTCAGATGGAGCCCACGAGATGGGTCGTGCACCACACGACGGCCATTGGTGCCTCAGAATCACCTGTTGTGTTGGTTGAGATGATGACCTATCTGGGTTATCGCTGGCACCCTGAGTACACTATCTACAAGGAGTACCAAGACTTTAACCAGGAGCAATACCGTGCCATCGTCCACCTCTACTCTCGGGAGTATGACTCCACTACCGAGCTGCACAATGCTGCTCATGGTGTTGGAGTGACTATCGACATGGTGGTCCACAATGCTGCTTATGCTGCTTTGACACGTCTTCATGGAGAGTATAGGGAGTTGGACACATCCCCTTTCAGGCACATTACTATCGCATCCGATGTTGGTGCGGAGGGATACTACACTGCTGCCTACTCCACTATCACCCGAGAGCCCTTCTACCATCAGAACCTGGTTCTGCATGCCGATGGGCTGGATAGAGCTAACCGAGCTCTTCGCCACGAGTTGTACACCACCTGTCAGCACCTGTACCGTGCTCTGACGCTGTTGCACCCCTCTGTCCGATCTGGTGATCTGTCGCGTTCTGTGATCTACCCTGCCAGGACCGTGATGCCCCAAGGCGTTGGCTGGCCAGATGTGGGAGGCTACTCTCCCGCACTTGGTCCTCTTCTGCCACCTGCGCGTTGGGTTCCGCACCAGAGCATCCGCGGACCCTGGGCTACTCACTTGGAGGACTTCCCTTCGCGTCACTACCAGCTGTTAGGGTACACCTACCTCCATAGTTCCTCCTGGGACTGATGTAGGCTTGCTTGTTAGTGTTAGATGCATTCACCGCGAGCCTACGTGCCGCCTATGATGTTCTTACCTATGTATTGAACTCTGTGTACCGAACTCCATGCATGATCTCTTTTATAAGATATGCCAACTACTATGTAGCATCTATCGTGTTCGTTTCATTATGCATGTTTCATCATGAATGATTATTGTCCTTGCAATTTCTCAATGCTGAACTACCCCTATTATATTAGTAGGATGGTTAGACCAGGTGGTCGTGGTCGTGGTGGCCATGCCCCACCACCGCCAGAGTACATGGCTGGTATGATCCAACAGTTCGAGCTGAACTGCCAATTCAAGGAAAATATGATGGCTTAGTTTCCTCGCCCCAATATGAACCAGCAGCCAGCCCAAGTGACTCTGCAGGATTTCATGTGCCTCAACCCAACCGTGTACGCAGCTCAACTCAGCCTCTGGATGCTAATGACTGGCTCCATGACATCACCTATGAGATGGAGTCTGCTGATGTAGCCCCTGCTAGCTATGTCACCTTTGCTTCCTTCTTCCTGGAAGGACCCGCTGCTCAATGGTGGGACAGCCACCGGCGTACTGTGCCAGTTGGAACAATCCTCACCTGGCCAGACTTCCAAGCTGCTTTCTATGCCCGCTTCATTCCTCAGGGAGTCATGGACCGGAAGAAGCACGAGTTCCGCAATCTCACCCAGGGCAACAAAACTGTGGAAGCTTATCAGCGAGAGTTTCTGGATCTGTCCCGCTATGCTGAAGAAGACATTGCAGCTGATGCACGTAGACAGGAGAAGTTCCGTGATGGCCTTCAAGCTGACATCAAGCTCGCACTTTTAGTGCATGACTTTGTTGATTTCGCTACCTTGGTGAACAAGGCCATCAATGTCAAAACTGGTCTGTAGGAACACCAGAGCTCTCACAGGCGCAACCATGACACGGGCTCATCTTCGGGACCGTCCTCGCAGAAGCATAGGATATGGATTCCCAACAGCATGTACCAGCCAACTGCACCTGCTCCAAGGCAGTCTTATGCTGCACCGCGTTTGCCTCCCCCACCAACTAGGCAGTCGAGACTTCCAGCTCCACCACCCCGAGCTCCTGTTCCCACTCCCAATGATGGTCTGTCCTACAAGTGTGGCCAACCAGGTCACCTCGCCAGGAACTGCTTTCAGAACCAAAATCAATTGGCCCTTCCTGCAGCTGGTCGTGGAAGCAACCAGCCTCGCAACAACAATGCCAGGTCTTATGGTCGTGTTCATGCCAACCATGTTGATCTCAATGAAGTTCTAGACCAGCCTGCTACCGTGATGGGTACACTCCTCGTAAATTCAGTACCATCATCTATTTTATTTGATACAGGTGCATCGAATTCATTCATGTCAGAAGATTTTGCATGCTTGCACGACATTAAATGTGAGGACATGAACACTTCGCTATTAGTACACACTCCCGTGGGCTATTGTCAGACCTCCATGATTTGCAACGATGTCCCCGTTGAAATCGAAGGACTGGAATTCCTTGTCTCTCCCATCGTACTGAAGTCCTGTAGCATCGACCTCATTCTGGGAATGGATTGGTTGAAAGCGCATACTGCTTCTATAGTTTGCGCCACTAAGATCGTCCATCTGCTACACCCTTCTGATGAAATAATTGCTTACCAAGCTCATCTAGTTCAGAACGCCAAGGCACGGCTTTATGTCTTGAATGCGTTGAACGCTGCACACTCGAGGGCATTGGAAACATTCCCATCGTTCGTGAATTCCAAGACGTCTTTCCGGAAAAACTTCCAGGGATTCCCCCTGCTAGAGCTGTCGAATTCATCATCGACTTGAAACCAGGCACCACTCCTATAGCCAAACGACCCTACAAGATGCCGCCACATGAACTCATTGAGCTTAAGGAGGAAATCGACAAATCTCTTAGCAAAGGTTTCATTCGCCCAAGTTGCTCTCCTTGAGGAGCACCTTCTCTCTTTGTTAAGAAGAAGGATGGGACGAACCGATTAGTCCAAGACTACCATCCTATAAACCAAGCTACCATTCAGAACAAATACCCTCTTCCTCGGACCAATGATCTTTATGATCAACTGGCTGGTTCATTAGTGTTCTCCAAACTCGACTTGAGGTTGGGTTACCACCAGATCCGTGTTCGTGAAGAGGATATCCCAATGACCACCTTCGTGACTCGGTATGGGTCATACGAGTACACCGTCATGTCATTTGGCTTAACGAATGCTCCCGGCACCTTCTCTCGTCTGATGAACTATATATTCATGGATTACCTCGACAAGTTCGTCGTGGTTTATTTGGATGATATCCTTGTATTTTCCAAGAACAAGGAAGAACATGCTGAACATCTTCGTCTTGTGCTGGAAAAGCTTCGAGAGCATCAACTCTATGCTAAGTATTCCAAGTGTGAATTCTGGCTCCCCGAAGTAACCTATCTTGGGCATGTAATCTCCAAGGATGGTATTGCCGTCAACCCTGAACGAGTTCAGGCTATTCTCGATTGGACTCCTCTGAAGAATGTCAAGCAAGTCCGAAGTTTTCTCAGTCTCGCCAGCTATTCCCATCGATTTGTCGAGAACTTCTCCAAGAATGCCAGGCCTTTGACTAATCTATTGCATAAGGGCGCCAAGTTCCAATGGACAGACAAGTGTCAGGAAAGTTTCCAGGCGCTTAAAGACAAGTTGACTTCTGCCCCAGTGCTTGCTCCACCTGATACTAAGAAGGACTTCATCATTTACTGCGGCACTTCCCATCAAGGATTAGACTGTGTCCTAATGCAAGAGCGCAGAGTGATTTCTTATGCCTCTCGTCAACTGCGCCCTCACGAAGAAAACTACCCAATTCACAACCTCGAGCTTTCTGCTGTCATTCATGCTTTGAAGCAGTGGCGACATTACCTTCTCGGTAATCGTTGCGGGATCTTCACCGACCACCAAAGTCTGAAGTATCTGTTTACTCAACCGGACTTGAACCTCCGTCAGCAGAGATGGATGGAGACTGTTGCAGAGTTTGACATGGGTATATCCTATACCCAAGGCAAGGCTAATGTAACGGCTGATGCTTTGAGCTGCAAGTCTTACTTCAACCACCTCCAGGTTCACAAAGTTCAGCCCTCGCTTGTTGAAGAATTCAAAAAGCCGAACCTTCATATTGTTCCCCCTGGTGCACTCGCTCCCCCTCCCCCGTAGTTCCAAAAGATGAATCTTTGTGTTGTTACCAAGGGTTCGCTAAATACCCTGGCTGGCGTACCATATCTCGTAGATGGTATAAAGACTATTCAAGGTTATGACTCTGAAGTCCAGAAGATTAAACGCCATTTCACAGAAGGAAAGCCCTCATTCTTCACTATCGCCGAAGATGGCGCCTTGTACTTCAAAGGCCGCCTAGTGGTGCCATGTTCAAGGAAAAACCTGGATCAGACTAAAAAGTTTATGAAAGAAGCTCATGATACGCCTCTGTCCATCCATCCTGGTAGTACAAAAATGTACCCGGATATTCGTCAGAGATTCTGGTGGTCTAATATGAAGCAAGACATTGCTCGTTACGTTGCTGAGTGTGACGTTTGTCATCGTATCAAAGCAGAGCATCAAAGGCCTGCTGGAACTCTGCAACCTATCTCTATTCCTGAATGGAAATGGGACCATGTTGAAATGGATTTCGTCACTGGGTTTCCCAAATCGCAGAAAGGTAATGATGCTATTCTTGTCGTCATTGACCCGCTTTCTAAAGTTGCACATTTTCTGGCGGTCAAAGAAACAATCACTGCTAGTCAGCTTGTGACTCTCTACATGTCCAGAATTGTTTCACTTCACGGTATTCCACTGGTTATCAGTTTGGACCGTGGCAGCTTATTCACCTCAAGATTTTGGGCAAGTTTCCAAGAAGCTATGGGAACTCATCTGTCATTCAGTACTGCGTTTCATCCTCAGTCGCAAGGTCAAGTTGAACGTGTCAACCAAGTTCTCGAAGACATGCTTCGACCTTGCATAATTTCCTTCGGCAAGAAATGGGAGGAATCTCTTCCATATGCCGAGTTCTCTTATAATAATAGCTATCAAGCTAGTCTGAAGATGTCCCCCTTCAAAGTGTTATATGGACGAAAGTGTTGGACCCCTCTGAACTGGTCAGAAACTGGGGAACGTCCACTCTTCGGTCCGGATATTATCCAACAGGCCTAAGAGCAAGTCCGCATTATTTGCGAGAATCTCAAGACTGCTCAGTCACGTCAGAAAAGTCAGTATGACCGTCATCACAAAGACATGGTCTATCAACCTGGCGAAAAGGCTTATCTTCGAGTTACACCAATGAAGGGTGCTCACCGCTTCGGGATCAAGGGCAAGCTAGCTCCTCGCTATATCGGTCCCTTCACTATTCTCGAAAGGCGTGGAAAAGTGGCATGTCAACTGGAGCTTCCGCCGAACCTTTCTCAGGTTCACAATGTGTTCCACGTGTCACAGCTCCGTCATTGCTTCAAGGACCCAATCCGAGCAGTGGATCATGAAGTGCTCGAATTGCAGCAGGACCTCTCCTATAAAGAGCATCCGGTCCGCATTCTCGACCAAGATGAACGCCGCACACGTCAGAAGGCGATCAAGTTCCTCAAAGTCCAGTGGTCGCACCATTCTGAAGACGAAGCCACTTGGGAACGTGAGGATCGCCTACGTGATGAATACCCCACGCTGTTTCCTACTACCTCCTAAATCTCGGGACGAGATTTCTTGTAGTGGAGGAGATTTGTAACGCCCGGATAATTAAGCTACAGTAAAACTCTGCTAATGATGCCACGTCAGCTCCATTATTGTAGCTAATCTCTCGCTGGTTCAAAACCCGTTCAAAAGTCAAATTCAAAATATGTCAAACAACAAAAGGTTTCAAAACTTGAAACAAAAATGTTCGGGCAGTGCCAAAAATGGCATAGGTAATTATAGTGCAGCAAACGACTTTTCAGAAATTGCATAAATACATTAAAATGAAATAAACCAGAAAAGAAAATAAATAAAAAGAAAAGGACAAAACAGAAAACAAAA
>NC_041386.1:353905248-353947007 GCF_002162155.2 Triticum dicoccoides | reverse complement strand
CCGCGCCGGACCCCTTGCCGCACTGGAGCCCCAACTCGCCGGTGTGCCCGCGCCGAGGAACCGTCGCCTACCACCATCGCCCGACGCCGCCGCGGCCACCTCGCTGTCGACCAGGACCACCTCGTCGGCCTGCTTCCTCTCCGTCATGCCGTCTTCGTCCTCCTCCTCGCGCCCCGTTGCCACGAACCCTACGACGCACATGAGCTCACCCTCCTCCCTTCCCTTGGCCTCGGCCATCTCCCGACGTCGCTAGCGCCCGCACACCCCAGTCCTTGCAGCCGCGCACACCCGCATTGGCCCCGGGCCGTGCCTCTCGCGCGCCCCGTCCTTCTTCCCTGCCCATAGCCACGCGCTCGTCGCGCCCCCCGCCGCAGCTGCGCGTTGTCCCGACCGTCGTGCGCCTTCCCTTCTCGCGGCTCGCAGCTCTACCGCGCCAGCCAACCTCACTTGCTGCTGCGCCGCTGCATCCTCCTTTGCTTGCCATATCCATTCCCCTTCACCCCGCGCCCTCCTACCGTCACCTCCGCCTCGCCACACGCGCGCCCGGGTCCACTGGCCACTCCGGCCGCCGACGCTCGCCGCCATGCCTTCCCTCGCCACGAGCCTGCCTCCTCCCACGCCTCCTAGGCTGCTCGCGCACCCACGCCCGACTCCGCCTGACCTCACCGGCGGTGACCCGCATCCGCCCCACGGCCACCCCTATCGGCCACCGCGCCACCGCCCTGGCCAGCGTCCCACTGCAGCCCCGGGCCTTGCTGCGCCTATGGTCGGCCCCTCTGTCAATCTAGGCGAGTGCCATATCGGGCTGGCGCTCAACGCCCGTCGCCCGCACCCGTTTGGCCCCTAGGGCCAATGACATGGGGGCTCCACGCCCCCTGAGAACGATTTAAGAAAAGAAGTTAAAAATAAATAAATAAATAAATAAATAAGAAAATAAAAATATTAATTAATTAATTAACTTAATTAATCTTGTTTAATTAAACTAATTAAACATTAGATACCTAATTAACTAATTAACCTGATTAGTAGGTTAATTAGGTTATTGTACCTATGACATGCGGGACCCACATGTCAGCGACCCAGTCAACACCTCTGTTGACTGCTGACGTCATGATGAGGTCAGTAAACACTATTCTAGATAATGTTGAATTAAATAAATTAAATAAATTCTTAAAATGATTTAAATCTTTTAAAATTAATATAAAATAAACCGTAGCTCGGATGGAAAAACTTTGTACATGAAAGTTGCTCAGAACGACGAGACGAATCCGGATACGTAGTCCATTCATCCGCCACACATCCCTATCATAGCGACCATGTAACTTTCCCCCTCCGGTTCATCTGTCTGAAAATGCGAAACCCCGGGGATATTTTCCCGGATGTTTCCCCCCTTCACGGGTACCACCTCATACCGCATTAGGGTACCCCTAGCATCGATACTTATCATGTCATGCATCGCTATGCATCTGTTTGCTTAATATTTATTGTTTCTTCCCCCTCTTCTCTGCCTAGACACCGAGACCGACGTCGTTGCTACCCAGTACGACTACGGTGTTGACGACCCCTCTCTCTTGCCAGAGCAACCACGCAAGCCCCCCCCCCCTTGATCACCAGATATCGCCTACTCTTCTCTCTACTACTTGCATTAGAGTAGTGTAGCATGTTACTGCTTTCTGTTAATCCTATTATGATGCATAGCCTGTCATTGTTGCTACACTGTTGATACTTTACCTGCAATCCTAATGCTTAGTATAGGATGCTAGTTTATCATTAGTGGCCCTACATTCTTGTCCGTCTGCCATGCTATACTATCGGGCCGTGATCACTCGAGAGGTGATCACGGGTTTATACTATATACTTTATACATGATATATGTTGTGACTAAAGTCGGGTCGGCTCATTGAGTACCCGCGGTTGATTCACAAATTGGGGGCTGAAAGGACATACTTTTCCGATGGCCCTCTGTGTGGATCTTTGTGGCGGAGCGACAGGGCAGGTTGAGACCACCCAGGTGAGAGGTGGGTCTGGCCCTGGTCGGCGTTCGCGGTTACTCCAAGATAACACGCTTAACGAGATCTTGGTATTTGATCTGAGTCTGGCTACTGGCCTATACGCACTAACCAACTACGCGGGAACAGTTATGGGCACTCGACGTCGTGGTATCAGCTGAAGCCTTCATGACGTCAGCGACTGAGCCGCGCGCGCCGGGTTGGACCGTGTAATGCAACTTCCTTTGTAATGGAGGTTGCTAGGTCTGCTCTCCGGCCGCCTACGCAACGTGCAGGTGTGCAATGGGCGATGGGCCCAGACCCCTGCGTGCATAGGATTTAGACCAGCGTGCTGACCTCTCTGTTGTGCCTAAGTGGGGCTGCGACGTGTTGATCTTCCGAGGCCGGGCATGACCTAGAAAAGTGTGTCCGGACAAATGGGATCAAGCGTATTGGGAAATTTGGTGCACCCCTGCAGGGAAGTTAATCTATTCGAATAGCAGTGATCTTCGGTAACAGGACGACTTGGAGTTGTACCTTGACCTTATGACAACTAGAACCGGATACTTAATAAAACACACCCTTCCAAGTGCGAGATACAACCGGTGACCGCTCTCTCACAGGGCGACGAGGGCAGGATCATCGGTTAGGATTATGCTATGCGATGTTACTTGGTGAACTTACCATCTACTCTCTTCTTCTGCTGCAAGATGGAGGTTACGAGAAGCGTAGTCTTCGATAGGACTAGCTATCCCCTCTTATTTCGGCATTCTGCAGTTCAGTCCACATATGTTACCCCTTTTGCCATTTGATACCAATGCATACATATGTAGTGTAGCTCCTTGCTTACGAGTACTTTGGATGAGTACTCACGGTTGCCTTGCTCCCCCTTTTCCCCCTTTCTATACCCGATTGTTGCGACCAGATGTTGGAGCCCAGGAGCCAGACGCCACTGTCGATGATGACTACTACTACTCGGGAGGTGCCTACTACTACGTGCAGCCTGCTAACGACGACCAGGAGTAGTTTAGGAGGATCCCAGGCAAGAGGCATGCGCCTCTTTCGATCTGTATCCCAGTTTGTGCTAGCCTTCTTAAAGCAAACTTTTTTACTTATGTCTGTACTCAGATATTGTTGCTTCCGCCGACTCGTCTATGATCGAGCTCTTGTATTCGATCCCTCTAGGCCCCTGGCTTGTAATATGATGCTTGTATGACTTATTTTATTTGTAGATTAGTGTTGTGATATCTTCCCGTGAGTCCCTGATCTTGATCGTACACGTTTGCGTGTATGATTAGTGTATGGTCAAATCGGGGGCGTCACAATGTAATGGCATGGCACCAAGATGACTTGGTAAAAAATTGTCTTATTCGATGAAATTTTGGACACACACCCCTCACAAACTGGAGCATCTCATGAGAAGACTCGTGGTCCTGAGAGGGAACAATGCATGTTTGATGACGAACTGACGGTAGCTTCCTCGTATGGCCTTGAAACTTTTTCTACTATTAACATGCACTAATACAACTATCATGTTAAAAGTTGAAAAAATGCAAGGGTCATTTGACCTTTTTAAGACATTTAATTGATTTTCTAGCCATTTAATGGCCCTAATTAAAATTTGAACTACATGTACATGTAACAGCTAACCATATTGGTTTGGAAAATTGTGTTCTCATGTGCGAGTTCATGCCCTGTGCGGTAAATTGGTAGGAATTTTCAAACATATTGGTGTCACGGCTTGGACACAAGCATCAAATGCCATAGCCTTTAGATCCCAAAATTTTCAAAAATGATCAGAAATACATGAAAGCTTGCTTGATGTAATGGCATGGCACCAAGATGTCGTGGTAAAAAAAATTGGCCTATTCGACGAAAGTTTGGACACACACCCCTCACAAACTGGGGCATCTCACGAGAAGACTCTTGGTCCCGAGAGGGAACAATGCATGTTTGATGATGAACCGACAGTAGCTTCCTCGTATGGCCTCCAAACTTTTTCTACCGTTAACATGCACTAATACAACTGTCATGTTAAAATTTGGAAAAAAAACAAGGGTCATTTGACCTTTTTAAGACATTTGAGTGATTTTCTAGCCATTTAATGACTGTAATTAAAATTTGAACTACATGTACATGGAACAGCTAACCTTAATGGTTTGGAAAATCATATTTGTGTTCTTGTGTGCGAGTTAATGCCCTGTGCAATAAATCAAAAGGAATTTCCAAACATATTGGTGTCATGGCCTAGAGACAAGCATTGAGTGCCATGGCTTTTCAATTCAAAAAAAATAAAACATGATCAGAAATACATGGAACCTTGCTTGATGTAATGGCATGGCACCAAGATGCCATGGTAAAAAAATTGTCCTGTTCGACGAAAGTTTGGACACGCACCCCTCACAAACCTAAGCATCTCATGAGAAAACTCGTGGTTCCGACAGGGAACAATGCATGTTTGCTGACGAACCGGCAGTAGCTTCCTTGTATGGCCTCGTAACTTTTTCTACTGTTAACATGCACCAATACAATTGTCATGTTAAAATTCAGAAATTTCCAGGGGGCATCTAACCCTTTTAAGACATTTCAGTGATTTTCTAGCCATTTAATGGCTGTAATTCAAATTGAACCACATGTACATGCAACGGCAAACCATCATGGGTTGGAAAAAACATTTATGTATTACATTACATTATACAATAATACTGTATTGGAAACCGTCGACGATTAATTTCACACATGGTTGTTGCTAAGGGAATCGTGTGCAATTCAAGCTACAATACTCGTAAATTCCTGCTGCCAGCGTGTGTACTATTCCCATCGATCTTGATTCCGTCTGCCAATAAATACTACCCTGCTCACATCATCCCGCCTACATTCTCATCTACATCCTCTCCTCGCTCGCCTCCCCCCTCTCTCTCACAAAACTCTGCAATGGCGCCGCCAATCTACCCACACACCAACGAGGAGGCGCCACTCCCCGAGGATGTTCAGTCGTAGAGCAGTGAAGAGGAGGACCCCTACATGCCGTCGGACGAGGTTGCGCCAGACCCCTAAACTTTGGAGTGGTTTTGGGGCCAATACAATCTTTGTCTGTGGAAGGCGCTGTCGCCGGCTGAGGAAGCCAGGCAAGTGGCATTCAAGAAGGAGACGGCGGACCAGGAATCCAGGTACTAGGCGGCCCGTGAAGCCCATGAGGCCGCCTAGGAAAACGGGGCGGTAGACCTTTGCGGGCGGGCGCGTCAACCTGCAGAGGAGGTGTACGAAGACGACTGGTACTTCGCCAGAAAGACCAAAGGCGCTAGGTGATTACTTGTATATGCCTTGGTAATTCCCCGAAGAGGAGGGGATGATGCAGCATAGCAAAGGTAAGTATTTCCCTCAGTTATGAAACGAAGGTTATCAATCCAGTAGGAGAACCAAGCAACACTATGTAAACAACACCTTCCTACAAACAACAAATACTTGCAACCCAACGCGTTAAGGGGTTGTCAACCCCTCAACGGTATTAAGATAGATTAAATTGTGTGAGATTTGATAAAGATCTAACCAAAAAGCAAAATAAAAGAAATAAAATAAAATTCCAGCAAGGTATTTTTGGTTTTAATATGATAGGAAACAAACCCAGGGGCCGTAGTTTTCACTAGAGGCTTCTCTCAAGAAAATAGCATACGGTGGGTAAACAAATTACTGTTGGGAAATTGATAGAAAAGCAAATAATTATGACAATATCCAGGGCAATGATCATGTATATAGGCATCACGTCCAAGATTAGTAGACCGAAATGATTCTGCATCTACTATTATTAGTCCACACATCGACCACTATCCAGCATGCATCTAGTGATTAAGTTCATGGAAAACGGAGTAATGCAATAAGAACGATGACATGATGTAGACA
This sequence comes from Triticum dicoccoides, assembly GCF_002162155.2. Classification (NCBI taxonomy): domain Eukaryota; kingdom Viridiplantae; phylum Streptophyta; class Magnoliopsida; order Poales; family Poaceae; genus Triticum; species Triticum dicoccoides. The sequence continues at coordinate 353,941,119 of NC_041386.1, read as the reverse complement.
AGATAAACCCACATATGAATAAACCTCATTTGTTACCCTTAATAGCAACGATACATGCGTGTCATGTCTCCTTTCTGTCATTGAGATTGAGCACCGCAAGATCGAACCCATCACAAAGCACCTCTTCCCATGGCAAGAAAAATCAATCTAGTTGGCCAAACCAAACCAATAATTTAGAGAAGAAATACGAAGATATAACAATCATGCATAAAAGAGTTCAGCAAAGACTCAAATACTATTCATGGATAGATCTGATCATAAACTCACAATTCATCAGATCCCAACAAACGCACTGCAAAAAAAGAGTTACATCCAATAAATATCCAAGAACATCAAGGAGAACATTGTATTCAAGATCAAAAAGAGGGAAGAAGCCATCTAGCTCTAGCTATGCACCCTTAAGTCTGTGATAAACTACTCATGCATCATCCTAGGGGCAACAGGGATGATGAAGAACCCCTCCATGACCGTTGCCCCCTCCGGCAGAGTGCCGCAAAAGGCCTCCAGATTGGATCTCGTGGTTCTACAACTTGCGGGTGCCAGAAAAGTGTTTTGTCGACGCCCCTAGGGTTTTGGGGATTTTAGAGTATTTATAGAGGTAGAGGTTGGTCAAGAATATTCCCGTGGGCTCCACTACCCACCAGGGCGCGCCAGAGGACCCCGGCGCGCCCTGGTGCCTAGTGGGCCCCACGGGCCTCCTCTTGTGTGCTCCTTTGGCTCCTAGGGTGTCTTCTGGCTAGAAAACAATCTCCGAAAACTTTCATGGCATTTGGACCTCGTTTGGTATTGATATTCTACATAGTGAAAACAAGCAAAAAACAGCAATTGGCACTGGGCACTATGTCAATAAGAATAGTCCCAAAAAATGATATAAAGTTGCTAGTAAATATATGTAAAACATCCATGATTGATACTTTAGTAGCATGGAAAAAACAAAAATTATAGATACATTGGAGACATATCAAGCATCCCCAAGCTTAATTCCTACTCATCCTCGAGTAAGTAAATGATAAAAACAGTTTTGATGTGGAATGCTACCCATCATATTCTTCACATATTCTTTTCTTTTGTAGCATGCACATTTGGACTTTAGGTGATTCAAAGCAATAGTCTATAATTTGATATGAACACCTCAATACTCAAGCATATCAACAAGGAACCATGTCTTTCAAAATATCAATGCTAAAGAAACCTATCCCTAGCCCATTATGCTCAATCATTGATGCATTCATGAAACACACTCAAATATTAGCTACATCCAATGCACAAGTATGACAATAGTGTTCCCTAGTTGGTGCTTATTAAGAGAAGATGGAGACTCGATAAAAACAAAAATTTCATAAAAGTAAATGATAGGCCCTTCGCACAAGGAAGTAGCGATTTGTAGAGGTGCTAGAGCTGAAAGCTTAAATTGAGAGATAAAATTGTTTTGGGAGGCGTGCTTTTCCTATCAACGAAAACGACCGAGAATTCCCAATATCTTCCATGTTGGCTAAATATAGGTGGTTCCCAAACATAAAATAAAATTTATTCCTTTTTCCACCATTCTTTCGCAATACATGGCTAGCCATATCGACGGGTGCCTTCCATACCAACACTTTCCAAGGAATTTATTATGAACAACATATATAAAAATATTCATTTCTCGACTAGGCATCCCTATTACCTACCACACTCTCGTGCAATGACAAGTGAATAAACATTCATCTTGATAATAACATACCTAGCATGGAAAATATTGGCCACCCCCAAAAAGGAAATTTATTTTGAAAATTAGAGTTGGCACATACAAATTTACTTGGAACAGCATGGAAATGACGCATATAGGTAGGTATGGTGGACTCATTCGGCACAACTTGGTTTAGGGTTTTGGATGCACAAGTAGTATTCCCACTTAGTACAAGGAAAGGCTAGCAAATAGATTGAGAACCAACCAACCAAAAAATGAAAACGATCATAAATGAGCATTGAATATAACTAACACCAAATAATGCACCACAAGTATGATGCAAGTTCATTGCATAACTGTTGACTTTCGTGCTTGCATAGGCAATCACAAACCTTAACACCAATATTTTTACTAAAGCATAATTACTCACCAACACGACTCACATATTTCTATCTCCATATTGCAAAAAAAATTAAAGGAATCAAGTTTTAATATCCAATGATCTTCAAGATAGTTTTATTATCCCTCTTGAATATCTATCACTTTGGGACCAATTCATATTTTAAGAAAATTACCATTGCTAATAACAAGGTCTGATACGTCCATTTTGTATCATGTTTTCTTACTATTATTTACAATGTTTTTATCCATAATAATGCTTTTTGGAGTAATTATAATGCCTTTTCTCTCATAATTGGCAAGGTACACACCAAGAGGGGGAATTCTGGCAGCTGGGAATCTGGACCTGGAAAAGCTACATCAGGCCACCTATTCTGCACAACTCCAAACAAGCTGAAACTTCACAGAGATTTTTTATGGATTATATAAGAATTTTTGGAGCAAATAACTACCAGAGGGGGCCCACCAGGAGGGCACAACCCACCTGGGCGCGCCAGAGAGCCTAATCGCGCCCTAGTGGGTTGTTCCCTCCTCGGCCCACCTCCGGTGCCCATATTTTGGTATATAAGTCATTTTTACCTAGAAAAAAAATAATAGGAGGACTTTCGGGATGAAGCATCGCCGCCTCGAGGCGGAACTTGCGCAGGAGCACTTTTGCCCTCCGGCGGAGCGATTCCGCCGAGGGAACTTCCCTCCCGGAGGGGGAAATCATCATCACCAACAACTCTCCCATCTTGGTGAGGGAAATCTCCATCAACATCTTCAACAACACCATCTCCCCTCAAACCCTAGTTCATCTCTTGTGTTGAATCTTGTTACCGGAACTATAGATTGGTACTTGGGGGTGACTAGTAGTGTTGATTGCATCTTGTACTTGATTACTATATGGTTTATTTGGTGGAAGATTATATGTTCAGATCCAATATGCTATTTAATGCCCCTCTGATCATGAGCATGTTTATCATTTGTGAGTAGTTACCTTTGTTCTTGAGGTCACGGGAGAAATCATGTTGCAAGTAATCATGTGAATTTGATATGTGTTCGATATTTTGATAGTATGTATGTTGTGATTCCCTTAGTGGTGTCATGTGAACGTCGACTACATGACACTTCACCATAATTGGTCCTAAGGGAATGCATCATGGAGTAGCAATTAGATGATGGGTTGCGAGAGTGACAGAAGCTTAAACCCCAGTTTATGCGCTATTCCGTAAGGGACCGATTGGATCCAAAAGTTTAATGCTATGGTTAGAATTTATTCTTAATACTTTTCTCGTAGTTGTGGATGCTTGCGGGAGGATTAATCATTAGTAGGAGTTTTCTTCAAATAAGAACAGCACATAAGCACTGGTCCACCCACATATCAAATTATCAAAGTAGCAAACACAAATCGAACCAACATGATGAAAGTGACTAGATGAAATTCCTGTGTACCCTCGAGAACGCTTTGCTTATCATAAGAGACCATTTAGGCCTATCCATTGCCTAAAGGGATTGGGCTACTTTGCTGCACTTTTGTTACTACTACCATTACTTGCTCATTACAAATTATCTTGCTATCAAACTACTCTACTACTTACAATTTCAGCACTTGCAGACATTACCTTACTAAAAACTACTTGTCATTTCCTTCTGCTCCTCGTTGGGTTCGACACTCTTGCTTATCGAAAAGAGCTACAATTGATCCCCTATACTTGTGGGTCATCAAGGCTATTTTCTGGCGCCATTGCCGATGAGTGAAGCGCCTTTGGTAAGTGGAAATTGCTAGGGAAACATTTATATAGTGTGCTGAAATTTATTGTCACTTGTCACTATGGAAAACAATCCTTTGAGGGGTTTTTCGGGGTATCTTCACCTCGTCCGGAACCAAAATTAGCTACCCCTCAACCTACAGCACCTACTGAAAATATTTAATATGAAATTCCTTTGGGTATGCTAGAACAACTGCTAGCTAATCCTTATGCAGGAGATGGAACCGAACATCCTGATATGCACTTGATATATGTGGAACAAATTTGTGGATTGTTTAAGCTTGCAGGTTTACCCGGATATAAAGTTATGAAGAAGGTTTTACCTTTATATTTGAAGGGAAAAGCATTGGCATGGTATAGGCTATGCGATGATATTGGATCATGGAATTGGAATCGTTTGAAATTGGAGTTCCACCAAAAAATTTATCCTATGCATCTAGTTCATCATGATCGGGATTATATATATAATTTTGGTATTGTGAAGGACAAAGTATCCCTCTAGCTTGGGGGAGGATTAAGTAAATGTTATATTCATTCCCCAATCATGAGCTCTCAAGAGAAATTATTATTCAAAAAATTTATGCTCGGGTTTCTCTTAATGATCAAACCATGCTTGATACTTCTTGTGGCGGTTCCTTTATGAAGAAGACTATTGAATTCCGGTGGGATCTTTTGGAAAGAATTAAATGCAACTATGAAGATTGGGAACTTGACAAAGGTAAAGATTCAGGTATTAAACTTGAGTATGATTGTGTTAAATCTTTTATGGATACCGATACTTTTCAAAAGTTTAGCACTAAATATGGACTTGACTCTGAGATAGTAGCCTCCTTTTGTGAATCATTTGCTACTCATGTTGAACTCCCTAAAGAGAAGTGGCTTAAATCTCACCCACCTATTAAAGAAGAAACTAAAGAACCGGTACCAGTTAAAGAAGAAACTATACTTTATAATGTTGATCCAGTTGTTCCTTCTGCTTATATTGAGAAACCACATTTTCCAGTTAGGATAACAGAACATGCTAAAGTTTCAACTGTGGTTAACAAAAGCTATATTAGAACACCTAAACCTGATGAACAAATTAAAGTTGAACCTAGTATTGCTATGGTTAAAGATCTCTTGGAGGAAGATATGGATGGGCAAGTTATTTACTTCTGTGAAGAAGCTGCTAGAATTGCCAAACCTGATAAGAAAGATAAACATAGACCCGTTGTTGGCATGCCTATCATCTCAGTTAAAATAGGAGATCATTGTTATCATGGTTTATGTGACATAGGTTCTAGTGTGAGTGCTATTCCTTACACCTTATATCAAGGAATTTTGAATGACATAGCACCCGCAGAGATAGAAGAAATAGTTGTTACTATTAAACTTGCTAATAGAGACACTTATCACCAATTGGTTTTGTTAGAGATGTTAAAGTCTTGTGTGGGAAAATAAAATACCCAAATGATTGTCTTGTTCTTGGTTCCCCACAAGATGATTGTTATCCCATTATTTTTGGTAGACCCTTCTTGAACACCGTTAATGCTAAGATAGATTGTGAGAAACAAATTGTCGGTGTTAGTTTTGGTAATGAGTCTCATGAGTTTAATTTTTCCAAGTTTAGTAGAAATCTTCATGAAAATGAATTGACTAGTAAAGATGAATTAATTGGTCTTGCTTCTATTGATGTACGACGTACTGATCCTTTAGAACAATATTTGCTAGACCATGAGAATGATTTTCATATGCATGAAAGAAATGAAATAGATAAAAATTTCTTTGAACAACATCCTCTACTTAAACACAATTTGCCTATTGAAACTCTAGCAGGTCCTCCTCCACCTAAAGGTGATCCTCTATTTGAATTAAAACAATTGCCAGACACTTTGAAATATGCTTATCTTGCTGAAAAGAAGATATATCATGTTAGTATTAGTGCTAACCTTTCAGAACATGAAGAAGAAAGATTATTGAAAGTTCTAAGGAAGCACTGAGCCGCTATTGTATATACTCTTGATGATTTAAAGGGCATTAGTCCCACTCTATGTCAGCACAAAATTAATATGGAACCTGATGCTAAACCCATTGTTGATCACCAACGTCGGTTAAATCCGAAGATGAAAGAAGTGGTAAGAACGAAAATATTAAAACTTCTGCAAGTAGGTATAATCTATCCCATAACTAGTAGTAGATGGGTAAGCCCTGTTCATTGTGTTCCTAAGAAATGGGGTATAACTATTGTTCCTAATGATAAGAATGAACTTATTACACAAAGAATTGTTACAGGCTATAGAATGGTAATAGATTTAGAAAATTAAACAAAGCAACTAGAAAAGATCATTACCCTTTGCCTTTTATTGATCAAATGCTTTAAAGATTGTCTAAGCACACACACTTTTGCTTCCTTGATGGATATTCTGGCTTTTCACAAATACCTGTTTCTCAACCTGATCAAGAAAAGACCACTTTTACTTGTCCCTTTGGAACCTATGCTTATAGATGTATGCCTTTTCATTTACGTAATGCACCTGCTACCTTTCAAAGATGTATGACCGCTATATTCTCTGACTTTTGTGAAAATATTGTTGAGGTTTTCATGGATGACCTTTCTATTTATGGGAAGTCTTTTGATGATTGTTTAAGCAATCTTGATCGAGTTTTGCAGTGATGTGAACAAACAAATCTTGTCTTGAATTGGGAGAAGTGTCACATTATGGTTAATGAAGGCATTGTCTTGGGTCACAAAATTTCTGAAAGAGGTATTGAAGTTGAATAAGCTAAGATTGATGCAATTGAGAAAATGCCATGTCCTAAAGATATAAAAGGTATTCGTAGTTTCTTCGGTCATGCTTGTTTCTATAGGAGATTTATCAAAGACTTTTCAAAAATTTCTAGGCCTCTTACTAGTCTCTTGCAGAAGGACATTCCTTTTGTTTTTTATGATGATTGTTTAGAAGCCTTTGAAACACTTAAGAAAGCCTTAATTTCTGCACCTATTGTTCAACCACCTGATTGGAACTTGTCTTATGAAATTATGTGTGATGCTTGTGATTATGATGTTGGTGTTGTTCTAGGACAAAGAGTTGATAAGAAACTTAATGTTATTCATTATGCTAGTAAAACTCTAGACAATGCTCAAAGAAAGTATGCTACTACTGAAAAAGAATTCTTAGCAGTTGTGTTTGCTTGTGATAAATTTAGACCTTATATTGTTGATTCCAAAGTAACTATTCACACAGACCATGATTCTATTAAATATCTTATCAAAAAGAAAGATGCTAAACCTAGACTTATTTGATGGGTTCTCTTGTTACAAGTATTTGATTTACATATCATTGATAGAAAAGGAGTTGAGAACCAAGTTACTGATAATTTGTCTAGGCTTGAAAATGTGCTTGATGACCCACTACCTATTGATGATAGTTTTCCTGATGAGCAGTTAGCTGCAATAAATGTTTCTCATCACTAGTACAACAAGCTCCTAAACAAACGGTTTTAACCCCTTTCCGCGATGGCATTTGGAACCGTCGCCAAGTGAGTGTGGCCAGTAGGGAGGTCCTTCCCACACGACCCAGAAACCGCCGGGAATATGCCCTCCTGGCACACATGTTCGACAAAATGAGGTCGTGTGCGACCGGCGAGCGCTCAAATACGGAAATACGTACAGTAGAGCTAAAAAAAATACAATTAGACGGCGAAATTGTTTCCGGTCGCAAGTACATCCCACACAGTCAGTCCCTGCTAAACGTTTCCGTTCCTATGTACATCCCACACAGTCGCTCCAAGGAAAATGTTTCCATTCACAGGTACATCACATACAAATTTTCCCGTTAAATCGCTTGCATTATTGAATATATCACACACGATCTGTGGAAGAAACTGTGTGGCAAAGGCTTTCCATCACACACAGTTTTCATGTGGTAAACGTTTGTGCAAGGTGGCCTAACACAAACATTTTTCAAAAGAAAGTCGTGTGTGATTGTTCATTGATCCAACACGGTTTATTCCTAGAAACTGTGTCCGTTGCCTGAGGTCATCGCCCACGGTATTTTTTTCAACAACTGTTTGCAATGGCAAAACCCAATCAGCAGGCTAATTATCCGATTGTTCATCATCCATTTATTAATCTAATTGACAGTTCATATTAAGCACACAATATATTTCATTTTCATAATTGAAATACATCAGAGTACAACATCATATAGCTTCAGCACTCAGCTACACCATTACACAACTACACCAGGACCAAGTTTCACATGCAACATCTATAACCTTTCGAAATTAGCATCATAGACGGTACATAGACAGTTGTATCTCATCTGGAAAACTACTAAAGCAGAAGGCGATATTGAGCCTTCATTGATGTTGAAGGTCTTTGTAACTCTAGGCCAGTGCCTGTGGATGATTGACCGTCCATCCTTTGTCCTCTTCATGAACACTTCAATATTGAACCGTGGGTGTTGTATGAATACCTTCCTCGCCTCCTGACCATGCAGGTGGTTTGAGAGGTAATCACCAGTGCATTGCTTTGGAAAGGCCTGAAAACAAGGATGTGCATAAATATCTTCACTATATTGGAAAAGGGGAAAAGGAATAAAAAAGACAAGGTATAATAGTTAGTACCATCCTGTAGTGAACTGATGTCTTCTTCATTGTGCAGACAAAGATCTTGTTGTTTTTTATCGCTAATTTCTTTATCCTAACAATCTTTCTGTGTTTCTTGACTTGACTGATATTCATGGACAACTCATTTCCCCATATGCAAAAAGGGTCGAACAGTGGGTCAAAACCTCTGATAGCAGGACCTACATGTGCAAGACCAAATTGTTAAAAACCTAAATATTAGAATGGTTCCTGCAATTGCACAATAATGTGCTATTAGACAACGGACCATGCACGTGCTAACCTCGATTGTAAACCTCAGTGCTTCCCATTGTTTCCCTGCAACACATATAAGGTAGTTAGTCATCAGGTTAAGTAAGGGTTCGCATGCTATCAGTAAAATATGTTGATGAAAAATAATCACATTGCAGATTCATCAGATTAATTGAAGCCACACGGAAAACCCATTTATCCAAACCAAGCATGATTAAGAACTAGGAAATATAGCACTTGTATATGTTTTTCGTGTATTAAGTGCAGCCAAATTCGATTTATTCCTCACATGCACAACAATACAAAATTCTACCCACGACAACTGGACATCGGATTGCAGAATTGAACCAAGCAGTTAACTAAACACCACAACAAATGAACTAAACATTAACTAAGCATCACATTGCACAATATAACATACTCCTAATAGAAGATCAGACAATTAACCAAACAGTTAACTACAACCAATTATAGCAATTGTATTTGTTTCTCATGTATCTACTACAGCCAAATTCAATTTATTCCTCACATGGTATACAATAACAGAATGCACCCACAATTTTGTAAAGATAAATTCAATTTATTTCTCACATGGAAGACAGTACAAAATTGCATGCTGAAGAATTGAACATCACATTTGCAGAATTGAACCAAACAGTTAACTGAAGATGACAACTAATTAACAAAACAGTTAATAAGTGAGCACCACACTGCACGACATATAGAACATATACACTAGAGCAACACATTGCATGGTAAAATTAGATAGGACAATTCACTAGAATTTGTGAAGGAAAGGCAGGAGCAGCATACACAACGGTTAAACCGAGCATGCTTAACTGGCGTAGCTAGCGAATGGCAAGGTGCTCCTTCAAGATCTGGGGGTCGGCACGGATGGCAGCCATCGCGACCTCATCCGCACGTGCGGCCGTGATTTGCTTCTCCGCTGCCAAATGATCCTTGAGGTCCTGGCTATACTGCGTGCACCATGGCTTAGGTCGGCGCTTATTTGGTGGAGGGGTCGGTGATTTGGGTGGAAGGTGTCGTGCTCGCGCCGGCGGTAGGGGCATGTGGGATGTGGAAGGAGGAGGAGGATGGGGGTCGGGTGTGGATTGCCTGCCTGGATAGGCGAGGCCGAGGAGCATGAAGGAGGGTCGCCGACGAGGAGGCGTCGGCGCTGCAAGCAAGGAGTGAAGGTTTCAACTTGGAAAGGATGGCGGAAAGAGGGGAAATGTGGCTTTTGGTAAGGGGGCGGGGGCGGGGAGGTAGATATTTCTGCGGAAGCCGAAAATCTAGAATCACTTCAGCCAAAAAACTGGCGCGCAAAGTTTCATCAGACACGGTCCCTTATTCAGAACTATGTACGATATGTGAACATCACAAACGATTCAAATAGCTTAACCCGTGTGTGTTGAGTTTGAACGTCAAAAATTTTGGTTTGAATTTCACTGGTTACAATGGTCATCCACGTCATTGCATAATTTGGGTACACAAAGGAGACTAACTGTGTGCGATCTACTTGGTTTATAGTACTATACGCCGACGGTGCTCCAAGATATTTTGTGCTGCATCTCACACGGTTGGTGATAATAAACTGTGTGTGATCTACTTGATTTATCCTCTTGATCATTTGAATTATGTAATGGGGTCACAGCTACAAAGGATGGTGTCTGAATTGTTAGAACTTTTATCTGTAGTGAACATGCAACTATAGGTGTGTCGTCAACAAAACTGGAATTATTCAAGGTTCGTTTGTACATTTTTATACATTAACTGGGTTCTCTAGGCATTTTATGCACGTAATTCAAATTTGAACAACATGCACATGCTCCAGTGCATATAAACTTATTGAAAAATCAAATATGTGTCCTTGGTTGCATGCTTAGGTCCCATGCAAGAAATGGGAATGAATTTGAAACACCCTACCACCGTCCTTCGGCCTCAAACATTGAGATACCTGGTTTTTAAATTCTAGTATATCCAAAACTCATCTGAAATTCATAAAACATGGCATGCTATCATGTAGCGGCATCAACATGCCGTGGTAAATTTCTAGTGTCAACATATAATAACAAGAGTGTTGTGTTCAATTTTGGAATTTTTCGGGGTTCGTTTGGACATTTTTATGCATTAACTGAGTTTTCAATGCATTTATCTGCATAATTCAAATTTGAACTACATGCACATGCTCTAGTGCATATAAATTGGTTGAAAAATCAAATTTGTGTCCTTGGGTGCATGATTAGGTCCCATGCAAGAAATGGGAATGAATTTCAAACACTAGGGCACCGTTGATTGCCGGCAAAACATTGAGATGCCTGGTTTTTAAATTCTAGTAAATCCAAAACTCATCTAAAATTCATGAAACTTGGCTGCTATCATGGAGCAGCGTCAACACGCCGTGGTACAAATTTTGTCCCATTTGGGGCAGGTTTGGGCATATGCTTCTCACAAACCGGAGCTTCTCACAACAAGCATGATGGTTTTCGATAGGGAACGTCCCACCTTTGGGGACGAAATGATATCCATTGCCTCTTATTGCTTTCAAATTTTTTTCTCATGTCAAGTAGAACAATAGGAGTGTTGTGTGTATTTTTGTGATTTTTCGGGGTTCGTTTGGACATTTTTATGCATTAACTGAGTTTTCAATGCATTTATGTGCATAATTTAAATTTGAACTACATGCACATGATCCAGTGCATATAAATTGGTTGAAAAATCAAATATGTGTCCTTGGGTGCATGCTTAGGTCCCATGCAAGAAATGGGAATGAATTTCAAACACCAGGGCACTGTTGATTGCCGGCAAAACATTGAGATGCCTGGTTTTTAAATTCTAGTAAATCCAAAACTCGTCTGAAATTCATGAAACTTGGCATGCTATCATGGAGTGGCATCAACATGCCGTGGTACAAACTTTGTCCCATTTGGGGCAGGTTCTGGTACATGCTTCTCACAAACCGGAGCTTCTCACAACAAGCATGATGGTTTTCGGTAGGAAACGTCCCACCTTTGGGGACGAAATGATATCCATTGCCTTTATTGCTTTCAATTTTTTTTCTCGTGTCAACATAGAACAACAGAAGTGTTGTGTGAATTTTTGTGATTTTTGAGGGTTCGTTTGGACATTTTTATGCATTTACTAAATTTTCAATGCATTTATGTGCATAATTTAAATTTGAACTACATGCACATGATCCAGTGCATATAAATTGGTTGAAAAAGCAAATCTGTGTGCTTGGGTGCATGCTTAGGTCCCATGAAAGAAATGGGAATGAATGTCAAACACCATGGCACCGTTGATTCTCGGCAAAACATTGAGGTGCCTGGTTTTTAAATTCTAGTAAATCCAAAACTCGTCTGAAATTCATGAAACTTGGCATGCTATCATGGAGTGGCATCAACATGACATGGTACAAATTTTGCCATTTAGGGCAGGTTTTGGTATATGCTTCTCACAACAAGCATGATGGTTTTTAGTAGGGAACATCCCACCTTTGGGGACGAAACAATATCCATTGCCCCTTATTGCATTTAATTTTTTTTTCTTGTGTCAATATAGAACAAATGGAGTGTTGTGTGAATTTTTGTGATTTTTCGGGGTTCATTTGGACATTTTTATGCATTAACTGAGTTTTCAATGCATTTATGTGCATAATTCAAATTTGAACTACATGCACATGCTCCAGTGCATATAAATTGGTTGAAAAATCAAATATGTGTCCTTAGGTGCATGCTTAGGTCCCATGCAAGAAATGGGAATGAATTTCAAACACCAGGGCACCGTTGATTGCCGGCAAAACATCGAGATGCCTGGTTTTTAAATTCTAGTAAATCCAAAATTCTGGTAACCATTCACGTGACGCCACGTGTCTTAGTTTTAATGGTTGTAGGAGGTGACGTGCGGACAGCTGCTTGACCTTGACTGAACGGGAGGCGTGCAAGCGCCGTCCGGTGCGCAGGCTGACCGAGAGGCATGCAAGCTGTCCTCGAGTGCGCAGGCTCACCGGGAAGCGTGCGAGCTGTAGGCTGCGCAGGCTCACTGGGAAGCGAACCCTTTGACTTCCATGGTCGCCCGCCATGCTCACATCATCTCCATTAATGGCGCCCAAGCCGCAGCTTAATTCGTTTTTTAAACATAAAACACTCATCACAAACGTTTTAGTTCGAACACCCGTATGCAAACCGACAGCTTCCCCAAGAAGCCAAGAGAAAATGTGTCGAGCAGGATTTCTGCAGCTCTTGATTGCAAACGATTTAGATAGAACACCCGTATGCAAAGTGAGAGCAGCGCGGGATTTGTTCATCCCTTCATAAACCGGAGGGTTTAGTCCGTAGGACAACAACAATCATACCATAGGCTAGCTCCTAGGGTTTAGCCTCTACGATCTCGTGGTAGATCAACTCTTGTAATGCTCATATCACCAAGATCAATCAAGCAGGAAGTAGGGTATTACCTCCATTGAGAGGGCCCAAACCTAGGTAAACTTCGTGTCCCCCGCCTCATGTTACCATCCGCCTTAGAGGCACAGTTCGGGACCCCCTATCCGAGATCCGCCGGTTTTGACACCGACACCGAAGACTAAGGACGGAGAACAATTCAGAGTGGCTGAGAAGTGTCCTCGACTTGAAGACAGGTTAATGGGCTACCCATGGTGTCCTAGATATGGGGGTGCTAACCACTTCGGATTCCAGACGTATAGGCTGGGACGAGGCTCCCCAAAATCAACCAACCCGTGGGCCACATTCGCACCCCCAGGAAAATCAATGTGGAATATTCCGAAGACTTGGCACACACTCCAATACTTAGAGGCGATCTTCAGTAGGATTACCTATAAATGTAAGCGACCTATGTGTAACCCTAGATATCCCTCTATATAAACCGAGGGGTGTAGACCCTAGACACCAATACATATACATACGATCTAGTGGTAGATCAATATGTATTCTGTACCCCTTAGTAAATAGAGTAGAATCAAAGCAGAACGTAGTGTGTTATCTCTTAAAGAGATCGCAAACATGCGTAAAATTTCGTGTCCCTGTTACCCTCATGCCAAGCCTAATAGCTCAGGACTCCCTATCCGAGATGTGCCGAATTTGACTCCATCACTAGAACAAGGAAGGGTATCGCAAGCGTTTGCGCTGTGTCCACGCTGACTCAATCCTAGGCTAAATTTAGGTAAAAAATAACAGATCGCATAAAAAACACTATCTCGTTTGTATCGTCACGTTGGTCTGTGTTTCTATGTGCGCGAGGGACGCTAGCGAGCGGGGTGGCGTTGGAGTTGGCCTTTGAGATGCTCAGAGCATCTCCAGCCGTTGAGCCCTCCAGGAGGCATTTTTCGCCGCTTGGGGGCTGCCGGCAAGAATTTCGGCCTGGGGACGACAAAATCTCCAGTCGTTTTCACCCCCAAGCGAGTCCTCGCCTCTGCTGGCCGCTGCTGCCCCCGCCCGCTATGGCCGCCGCTGCTCGCGCCCGCGCCTTGTAACACCCCGGATGTAATTTACCTTATATGTACTCCAACTCTTGCCGTTTCCGGCACTAAGTTATTCTATTTTCTCGTTGTCGGGTTTTTGTCTCCGTGTGTTGTTGTCTTTGTCATGCATCTCATATCATGTCATCATGTGCATTGCATTTGCATACGTGTTCGTTTCATGCATCCGAGCATTTTCCCCGTTGTCCGTTTTGCATTCCGGCGCTCCTATGTCCTCCGGTGCCCCTTTCTACCTCTTTTCGTGTGTGGGTGTTAAACATTTACGGATTGGACCGTGACTTGTCATGCGGCCTTGGTTTACTAGCGGCAGACCACCTGTCAAGTTTCGTGCCATTTGAACTTCGTTTGATACTCCTACGGTTAACCGAGGGACCGAAAAGGCCTCGTTTGTGTTGCAGCCCAACACCCTTCCAATTTGGCCCAAAACCCACCTAAACCCTCTCCATCATCTAGAGAGTTCGATCACGATCGCGTGGCCGAAAACCGCACTCCATTTGGACATTCCTAGCTCCCTGTACCTCTATATATAGCCCCTCCTCCGAAATTTCCGCAGTCCAAATCCTAGCCCCCTCCTCCTCCAGCCGCCGGACGAATTCCAGATGGCCGGACACGTCCATTTTATCCCGCCGCCGCCATGTGTCACGATGCGGTTGGCCCGGCCGCATCTCCCCCGCCGCCAGCCCGGGAAGCCCGAGCGCGGCCCTCCCGGCCCGTGTCCTCGCCCGCGCCGCTCGGTGCTGCCTCCCTGCCGAGCGCCGCCCGCCCTCGCCGCACTTTGCCTTCGTCGGCCACGGCCGCCGTCCGGCGCCGCCGCCTCCGCCGACGATGCCCGCCACCATTTGCCGCTTCGGCCGGCGCCCGCAACTCCGCCGCACGCGCCCTACTCCGGTGCCTCGCTGCCCCGCATCTCCTCTCCGACGCTGGCGCCGTCCAGCTAGTCCAGCGACCACGCCCCGGCCGGCCTCTTCTTCTCCGGCGACCTCGTCCAAGTCCGGCGACCTCGACGCCTCCGGTGAACAGTGCTCCGGCGAGATCCCGATCTGGATCTAGATCTGGGGTTGACTCTAACCCTAATTCTCAGTATATTTTTGCATTCTTTCGCATGCCATAACTCTGCATCCGTAGCTCCGATTCATGCTTGTAGCACATGAAAATGTTCATCTCGACGAGTACATCATTTCATATCATTGCATCATTTTCATTTGATCTCATCTTGATGCCCTAAATGCTGTTGGAAGAGGGCTATGTGAGGAAAGTTGCAGATCTGTTTCACCAAATAGCATTTTGTCATTTTTGCCATGATTAATGTGGGCATGCTATGATCCTGAGCTCTACATGTGTTTTGTTATATGCCATGTCATCTTTACAGGGGTGTTTGCCATGTATTTTTGTGATATTTGTGGTGACTAGCACAAGCTTGCAAAGTAGCGTGATCGTTGATGTTGTTTTCAGGGACTTAGAATTTCACTAAGTCCTTGTTCTGTTTTTGTTGTTATGCCATATGTTCATGTTGTTTCCTAGTGATCCGTGACTCTTTTGAGGATGATCAGTAAGGATGTTCTGTTAACATTGTGGTGCTCTATCCATCCATGTCTTTGTTTGCATTTATGGAGCACCCTAGCTTGAGTCAATCGAGCTCTACTTTTGCTATGAAATGATCCTGGCAGATTGTTGACATGTTTAGCAATTTTGCCGAGGATGTTGCTATTGATCCGTGCATGCTATGATGTCGTTCTTGCCATGTCTAGCTTCTATGCCATGTATTCTTGATGGGTGTATGCTTAGTTTGTCATGCAATGCTCTGTAGTGAGTGCATCGAGCTCGTAAACACGCCTACTCGTTAATTGTTTTGGATGCTCCAGTTTTTCACTAAGTCTGAATCTGTTTATGTTTTTGCCATGTTCACATGCTTGCAATTGTATTTTCTGATCCCTTTTGGCTCAAGGTCACTAAGGGACTTTTGTTAAGTGCTTTGAGTAGCTTCATGCCATGCCTTGATTTGCCATGTTAAGTTCTTGTAGCATGTAGTTTTCATGCTCTAAAGTGTGCTTCTTGATGATAAATTCCAGACTTGTGTGAATTTCACAAGTCTGAAACCTGTTATTATTTGCACTTTTGCCATGCTTGTTTGAACCCATTAGTGGATCAATTAGCCGTAT
Source organism: Triticum dicoccoides (assembly GCF_002162155.2). Lineage (NCBI taxonomy): Eukaryota > Viridiplantae > Streptophyta > Magnoliopsida > Poales > Poaceae > Triticum > Triticum dicoccoides. The sequence goes on along the minus strand of NC_041386.1, from coordinate 353,924,787 downwards.
CTCAGTGTTCATATTTTGTCAAGCATCATGAGTGGATCCCTGCCATGTATTTTGTTGTCATGTTTGAGTGTTGTAGCATATTTATCTTGATGCCTTTAGGTGGCTACTTGCTGATTATCGCAGACCGGTGCTATATTTGTTTTGCTTGCCATTTCCAAACTGTGCATCCGATTCCGGTGATCTTTATATCGATTTCAACTGAAATACACTCCCCTTTCCAGTGGCACTCTTGGATTTCCAAGTTGAGGCCAGGTTCAATCATTCCTTGCCAAATCATGCATATGCATCACATATCGCAGCCCGCATAGCATACCATGTTTGCATCATGTTGCTTGAGCATTGCACGTGGTTGATTGTGTTCCTTTTGCTTATTGTCTTGCTTTGGGTAGAGCCGGGAGATGAGTTCGTGAATGAGGAGCCCGTTGAGTTTGCTTACGAGGATCAAGGCAACTCTGAGTACTTTGCAGGCAAGATGACCATACCCTCTAAATCACTTCTATGTTTGCTTGCTAGATGCTCGCTCTTTTGCTATGCCTATGCTACGTTACCTACCACTTGCTTATCATGCCTCCCAAATTGCCATGTCAAACCTCTAACCCACCATGTCCTAGCAAACCATTGTTTGGCTATGTTACCGCTTTGCTCAGCCCCTCTTATAGCGTTGCTAGTTGCAGGTGAAGTTTGGAGATCGTTCCTTGTTGGAACATTGTTTATTGTTGGTATATCACAATATTACCTTGTTTATCTTATTGCACCTATATACTTGGTAAAGGGTGGAAGGCTTGGCCTTATGCCTAGTGTTTTGTTCCACTCTTGCCGCCCTAGTTTCTGTCATATCGGTGTTATGTTCCCGGATTTGCGTTCCTTACACGGTTGGATTATAATAGGAACCCCTTGACAGTACGCCTTGAATAAAACTCCTCCAGCAAGGCCCGACTTTGGTTTTCCCATTCGCCACCTAGCCTTTTCCCTTGGGTTTCGCGGACTCAAGGGTCATCTTTATTTTAAACCCCCCGGGCCAGTGCTTCTCTAAGTGTTGGTCCAACCCAGAGCACTGTGCAGGGCCGTCCCTTGGCAACTTGGGTTACGTTGGCTCCCGTACGCTTAGCTTATCCGGTGTGCCCTGAGAACGAGATATGTACAGCTCCTATCGGGATTTTTCGGCACGGTGGGTGGTCTTGCTGGACTTGTTTTACCATTGTCGAGGATGTCTTGTAACCGGGATGCCGAGTCTGATCGGATTGTCTTGGGAGAAGGATTATCCTTCGTTGACCGTGAGAGCTTGTGATGGGCTAAGTTGGGACTCCCCTGCAGGGTTTTGAACTTTCGAAAGCCGTGCCCGCGGTTATGGGCAGATGGGAATTTGTTAATGTCCGGTTGTAGATAACATGAAACTTAACTTAATTAAAATGCACCAACCGCGTGTGTAACCGTGATGGTCTCTTCTCGGCGGAGTCCGGGAAGTGAACACGGTGTTGGAGTAATGCTTGACGTAGGTTGTTCTAGGATCACTTCTTGATCATAGTTGTTCGACCGTGCTTTTGCCTTCTCTTCTCGCTCTCTTTTGCGAATAGGTTAGCCACCATATATGCTAGTCGCTTGCTGCAGCTCCACATCATACCTTTGCCTTACCTATAAGCTTAAATAGTCTTGATCGCGAGGGTGCGAGATTGCTGAGTCCCCGTGACTCACAGATTTCCTTCCTAAACCAGATGCAGGAACCGATGATACCGCTCCAGACGATGCGCTTGAGCTCAAGTGGGAGTTCGATGAAGACTCTTGCCGTTACTACGTGTCTTTCCCAGATGATCAGTAGTGGTGCCCAGTTGGGGCGATCGGGGACTTTGTTGCATGTGGGGGTTGATCTTTATTTTGGTACTGTAGTCGGACCATGAGTGTATTGGATGTTTGTAATGTTATTCATGTATTTGTGTGACGTGGCGAGTATAAGCCAGCTATGTATATTTTCCCCTTTATTTATTTACATGGGTTGTTGTGAAGATTACCTTGCTTGCGACATAGCTTTCAATGCGGTTATGCCTCTAAGTCGTGCTTCGACACGTAGGAGATATCGCCGCATCGAGGGCGTTACAAGTTGGTAATCAGAGCCTTCCCCGACCTTAGGAGCCCCCTACTTGATCCAATCGTTGGTGTTGTTGAGTCTAGAAAAATGTTTCGAGTCATTTAGGAATTATATATCGGAGAGTTAGGAATTCTTTTTACTCCCCAGTCCCTTCATCGCTCTGGTAAGGCATCCTGACGTAGAGTTTTGACTCTTCTCTTCTCAAATTTCACTAAAAAAAATTTAGGATCACGCGGGTATCTTGGAATCGTTCCGATGGTTTTGTGACGAGAACATTGTTCTTGGTGCCTCCTGACATTTAGGGGTTGTGGCAGTGTCCCGGGGAGTTGAGCTCCAAGGTGTTGTCGTCACAATTTTATCGTTGCAGTTCTGGAATACCTGAGTTTCACCGACATCGAAAATATTTTTTATGCAGTTGTTGGTGAGGTAACCTCGACGCCACCCAGTACTGGGGCGGGAGTTTGGGAGTATTGCCATAACTCGTATAACAAATGCTTTTTGAAGGTTGAGGTAAACGATTTCCAAAGGTTTCTTGGTTATGTGTTGAAGGATGGATACAGCTGGATGTAGGATTTGCTAGATTTGGGTGAGATATTATGCTTCCCCTGTATCCCCAACACTTGATTGCATAACCGGAAAGGTTTGGGAGTTTCATAGGTGGGAATTCTTGTAGCTCTAGTTCTTCTTCCGCGGATATTTGGTTTGGGATTGGGTAATCCTCACCAAGTATTTGCTCTTGTTCGTACCTTGCTGGTTTTATTCTTCTACCTCAATTCTAAGTGGCTTCTCAATTTATGGAAATGTGACCATTTCGATTGGAATGCATTCGTTCATTTTGTTTGGATGTGAAGACTTTATGTTGCAATTTCAACCCATTTGATTCAGCTTAAATATTTGCCTGTCAAGATGCTAATGGATGTCAACCTCTTCAGGATGGCTCCTCCAACGCGCACGACTTCGAATCCTGATCCGCCACCACCACCTCCACCTCCGGAGGCATGGTAAGCTGTGATGGTCGCTACCAATGCAAACACGCATCTGATCATGCAACTTCTTCAAGAGCGCAACCAAGGGAACCAGGGCCATGGCAACAATCAGAATCAGTTTGCTACACTCAACCAGTTCCTTGCTAACCAGCCAAAGACCTTCAGCAATTGTGTTGAGGCAACAGACGCTGATGATTGGCTCATGGACATATGCAAGCATTTCGAGTGCAGTAACGTCAGGCCTGAGGACTTTGTCAAGTTTGCCTCCTTCCAACTCAAAGACCAAGCTGCAGAATGGTTTCAGCAGTACAAAGATTCCAGAGGAGGCCGTGTGATTACCTGGGATGAATTCCGTCAAGACTTCAAAGCTCATCATATTCCTCAGAGTGTGGTTGAGAGCAAGCGTGAGGAATTCCGCAACCTGAAGCAAGGCACTATGTCTATTTACCAGTACAACATCATGTTTCAGAAGCTCGCCCGTTTTGCTAAGCAAGACGTCCCTGACGAGAAGAGCATGATATACCAGTTCAGGGGTGGTCTCAGAGAAGAACTCCAGCTAGCTCTCGTCCTCTTTGAGCCCAAGAAGTACGATGAGTTCTACAATATGGCAATGAAGCAAGAGACTGCTCAACTGAAGTGCGATGCTTCCAAGAAGCGAGTCAGAGATGCAACTCCTTCTTCCTCAACTCAAGTGGCTAAGCAGCAAAAGTATTGGCTTCCTCCTCTGTTCTGTCAGCCTTATTAGCAGAAGAGCAAAGGTGGCAGTGGATCTTCCCACCCACCCAACCCTGGCTTTCAGAACAAGACTTCGTCTCAAGCTCCAAGATCGAGTGCTCCGTATCACCGTCCGCTCTCGGAGGTCACGTGCAACAAGTGCCAACAGAAGGGTCACTATGCCAACAAATGCTTCAATCAGAGGCATCTCCCTCCTCCTCCTATGAGATCTGCAAGTACAACTGTGGTCAAGCATAACCCCAAGTCTGCTAAGGTCAACTTGATGAATGCAGCTCAGGCAGAGGACTCGTCAGATGTCATCATGGGTAACCTTCCTGTTAACGATATTCCTGCAAAAGTTCTTTTTGACACTGGTGCATCGCATTGTTTCATCTCGAGACCACTTGTTTCTAAGCATGAGTTGCCTTTACAAGATTTACCTAGGCAATTATCAGTTGTTTCTTTGGGTAAATTCATGAATGCAAGCGCTATGGTCCCGGATGTTACTATCACGTTGGGCGACTATAAGTTTCTATCCTCTCAAGTGGTCCTTGGTAACTCGGATATTGATCTTATTCTTGGAATGGATTGGCTTTCTAAGCACAAGGCTCAGCTTGATTGTGCTGCCAGGCAGATTCAATTGACTCATTCGTCTGAGGATGTAATTGTCTTTGCCGCTAATGACGATACCATCCGTCTGTTTTCTCTCAATGAGAAGGGTGAACTGGATACCATCTCTCAAATTCTAGTCGTTTGCGAATATCAATATGTCTTTCCAGAAGAGCTTCCAGGAATGCCTCCGCACCGGCTAGTTGAATTTGTCATCAATCTTGAGCCTGGTATGGAACCTGTTTGCAAACGTCCTTACAAGCTTAGACCTGAAGAGTTGAAGGAGCTGAAGAAGCAACTCGATATTCAAGAGAGAATGGGTCTTATCCGACCAAGTTCTTCTCCGTGGGGTTGTGGAGTTCTTTTTGTGAAGAAGAAGGATGGAATGGACCGGCTTTGTGTTGACTACCATCCATTGAACAAGAAGACTATAAAGAATAAGTACCCACTTCCCAACATCAACGAGCTGTTTGAACAACTCAAAGGTGCTCAAGTATTCTCCAAGCTTGATCTCCATATGGGCTATCATCAGATTCGCATTCGTGAGCAAGATATCCCCAAGACAGCATTCAGAACAAGCTATGGTTCATATGAATACACTGTCATGTCTTTTGGCCTCGTCAACGCTCCTCCGACTTTCTCTCGCATGATGAACTTCATCTTCAACCCCTACACAAATGACTTCGTCTTGGTCTACCTCGATGAAATTTTGGTCTTTTCCAAGAACAAGGAAGATCATGCCAAGCACTTACGTTTGGTGCTGGATAAGCTCAGAGAACATCAGTTCTATGCCAAGTTTTCAAAGTGCGAGTTTTGGCTCGATGAGGTTCTCTACCTTGGGCATATCATCTCTGCCAAGGGCATAGCGGTGAATTCTGAGAAGGTGTCTGCAATTGTGAATTGGGAACAACCTCAGAACGTGAAGCAACTCCGCAGCTTCCTTGGTCTCGCAAGCTACTGTCGAAGGTTCATTGAGAACTTTTCAAAGATCGCGAAGCCGCTTTCCAACCTTCTCCAGAAGCACGTGAAGTACGTTTGGTCTCCGGAATGTGACATCGCTTTCAACACCCCGAAAGAGAAATTAGTCACTGCTCCAGTTCTGACTCCTCCTGATGAATCCAAACCGTTCGAGGTCTTCTGCGATGCCTCTCTTCAAGGTCTTGGTGCAGTGTTGATGCAAGAGAAGAAAGTTGTGGCATATACTTCTCGCCAGTTGAAGCCCAACAAGAAGAACTACCCCACTCATGACCTCGAGTTGGCGGCAGTTGTTCATGCTCTTTTGACTTGGAGACATCTCTTATTGGGAAGAAAAGTGGACATCTTCACTGACCACAAGAGTCTCAAGTACATCTTCACTCAGCCTAATCTCAACCTCAGGCAGACTCGTTGGGTCGAAATGATTCAAGAGTATAATCCGAGTATCGAATATACTCCAGGCAAGGCCAATGTAATTGCTGACACTTTGAGCAGAAAGGCTTACTGCAACAGTTTGATTCTCAAGCCTTACCAACCCGAGCTTTGTGAAGCTTTCTGCAAACTCAATCTGCAAGTTGTTCCTCAAGGTTTCCTCGCCAACCTTCAAGTCTCTCCTACTTTGGAAGATCAGATTCGTGACGCTCAACTTCTTGATGCTATGGTGAAGAAGGTGAAGATTGGGATTGCCAAGAGGCAACCCAAGTACAAGTGCTATCGCCTTGATGACAAGGATACTCTATTCTTCGAGGATCGCATTGTTGTGCCTAAAGGTGACCTTCGTAAAGTCATTATGAATGAGGCTCAAAATTCACTCCTCTCTATCCACCCTGGGAGTACAAAAATGTACCAGGACCTCAAGCAGGCGTATTGGTGGACTCGAATGAAGCGTGAGATTGCTTGGTTCGTGAATGAATATGATGTCTGCAGAAGAGTGAAGGTAGAACACCAATGACCAGCTGGTCTCCTCCAACCTCTTGCCATTCCAGAATGGAAGTCTGACCACATTGAGATGGACTTCGTGACTGGGTTTCCAAAGTCCAAGCGTGGCAATGAAGCTATATTCGTTGTCATCGACAAACTCACTAAAGTGGCTCATTTCCTTCCTATCAAAGAGTCTATCATAGCAGCTCAATTGGCAGAGCTATATACCTCTCGGATTGTCTCTCTGCACGGCATTTCACAGTTGATTTCTTCAGATCGTGGCAGCATCTTCACCTCGAAGTTTTGGGATTCTTTTTAGAAGGCCATGGGCACCAACATCCTTTCTGCACAACTTTTCATCCTCAAACTAGCGGCCAAGTCGAGCGTGTCAATCAGATTCTTGAAGATTTGCTCAGGTCTTGCGTTATCTCCTTTAGTATGAAGTGGGAAGATTGTCTTCCATATGCTGAGTTTTCCTACAATAATAGCTTTCAAGCGAGTTCGGGCAAGGCCCCATTTGAAATTCTCTATGGCAGGAAGGGTCGTACTCCTCTTAACTGGTCAGAGACTGGTGAACGTCAACTTCTCGGCAATGACTTGATCACAGAGGCAGAAGAAATGTGCAAAGTCATTCGTGATAACCTCAAAGCAGCGCAATCGCGCCAGAAGAGCTACTATGATAGTAAGCATCGTGATTTGGTTTTCGAGATTGGAGACCATGTTTACCTCCGCGTCTCTCCAATGAAAGGTACTCGTCGCTTCGGTATCAAAGGGAAGCTTGCCCCTAGATACGTGGGTCCTTTCAAGATCGTCAGCAAGAGAGGCGATCTCGCCTATCAACTTGAGCTTCCCTCCAACTTTGCAAATGTGCACGACGTGTTCCATGTGTCTCAACTCTGCAAGTGCTTCAAGACCCCTGACCGCACCGTCAACTTCGAAGACATTGATCTCCAAGAAGATATTTCTTATCGTGAGCACCCCGTTGCTATCCTTGAAGAAACTAAGCGCAAGACTCGCAACAAGTCAATCAAATTCCTCAAAGTCAAGTGGTCACATCATTCCGACCGTGAAGCCACCTGGGAACGCGAGGATCACCTCCGTTCTGAGTACCCGGAGTTTTTCAAGTCCTAGATCTTGGGACAAGATCCTTTCGTAGTGGTGGAGTGTTGTAACACCCCGGATGTAATTTACCTTATATGTACTCCAACTCTTGTCGTTTCCGGCACTAAGTTATTTTATTTCCTCGTTGTCGGGTTTTTGTCTCCGTGTGTTGTTGTCTTTGTCATGCATCTCATATCATGTCATCATGTGCATTGCATTTGCATACGTGTTCGTCTCATGCATCTGAGCATTTTCCCCGTTGTCCGTTTTGCATTCCGGCGCTCCTATGTCCTCCGGTGCCCCTTTCTACCTCTTTTCGTGTGTGGGCGTTAAACATTTCCGGATTGGACCGAGACTTGTCATGCGGCCTTGGTTTACTACCGGCAGACCGCCTGTCAAGTTTCGTGCCATTTGAACTTCGTTTGACACTCCTACGGTTAACCGAGGGACCGAAAAGGCCCCGTTTGTGTTGCAGCCCAACACCATTCCAATTTGGCCCAAAACCCACCTAAACCCTCTCCATCGTCTAGAGAGTTCGATCAAGACCGCGTGGCCGAAAACTGCACTCCATTTGGACATTCCTAGCTCCCTGTACCTCTACATATAGCCCCTCCTCCGAAATTTCTGCAGTCCAAACCCTAGCCCCCTCCTCCTCTAACCGCCGGACGAATTCCGAACGGCCGGACACGTCCGTTTTATCCCGCTGCCGCCATGTGTCACGACGCGGTTGGCCCGGCCGCATCTCCCCCGCCGCCGGCCCGGGAAGCCTGAGCGCGGCCCTCCCGGCCCGCGTCCTCGCCCGCGCCGCCTGGTGCTGCCTCCCTCCCGAGCGCCGCCCGCCCTCGCCGCACTTTGCCTTCGCCGGCCACGGCCGCCGTCCGGTGCCGCCGCCTCCGCCGACGACGCCCGCCACCGTTCGCCGCTTCGGCCGGCGCCCGCAACTCTGCCGTACGCCGCCCTACTCCGGTGCCTCGCCGCCCCGCATCTCCTCTCCGACGCCGGCGCCGTCCAGCTAGTCCGGCGACCACGCCCCGGCCGGCCTCTTCTTCTCCGGCGACCTCGTCCAAGTCTGGTGACCTCGACGCCTCCAGTGAACAGTGCTCCGGCGAGATCCCGATCTAGATCTAGATCTGGGGTTGACTCTAACCCTAATTCTCAGTATATTTTTGCATTCTTTCGCATGCCATAACTCTGCATCCGTAGCTCCGATTCGTGCGTGTAGCATATGAAAATGTTCGTCTCAACGAGTACATCATTGCATCATTTTCATTTGATCTCATCTTGATGCCCTAAATGCTGTTGGAAGAGGGCTATGTGAGGAAAGTTGCAGATCTGTTTCACCAAATAGCATTTTGTCATTTTTGCCATGATTAATGTGTGCATGCTATGATCCTGAGCTCTACATGTGTTTTGTTATATGCCATGTCATCTTTACAGGGGTGTTTGCCATGTATTTTTGTGATATTTGTGGTGACTAGCACAAGCTTGCAAAGTAGCGTAATCGTTGATGTTGTTTTCAGGGACTTAGAATTTCACTAAGTCCTTGTTCTGTTTTTGTTGTTATGCCATATGTTCATGTTGTTTCCTAGTGATCCTGACTCTTTTGAGGATGATCAGTAAGGATGTTTTGTTAACATTGTGGTGCTCTATCCATCCGTGTCTTTGTTTGCATTTATGGAGCATCCTAGCTTGAGTCAATTGAGCTCTACTTTTGCTATAAAATGATCCTAGCAGATTGTTAACATGTTTAGCGATTTTGCCGAGGATGTTGCTATTGATCCGTGCATGCTATGATGTTGTTCTTACCATGTCTAGCTTCTATGCCATGTATTCTTGATGTGTGTATGCTTAATTTGTCATGCAATGCTCTGTAGTGAGTGCATCAAGCTCGTAAACATGCCTACTCGTTAACTGTTTTGCATGCTCCAGTTTTTCACTAAGTCTGAATCTGTTTATGTTTTTGCCATGTTCACATGCTTGCAATTGTATTTTCTGATCCCTTTTGGCTCAAGGTCACTAAGGGACTTTTGTTAAGTGCTTTGAGTAGCTTCATGCCATGCCTTGATTTGCCATGTTAAGTTCTTGTAGCATGTAGTTTTCATGCTCTAAAGTGTGCTTCTTGATGATAAATTCCAGACTTGTGTGAATTTCACTAAGTATGAAACCTGTTATTATTTGCACTTTTGCCATGCTTGTTTGAACCCGTTAGTGGATGAATTAGCTGTAGCTCAGTGTTCATCTTTTGTCAAGCATCATTATTGGATCCCTGACATGTATTTTTTTGTCATGTTTGAGTGCTGTAGCATATTTATCTTGATGCATTTAGGTGACTATTTGCTGATTATCGCAGACCGGTGCCATATTTGTTTTGCTTGCCATTTCCAAATCGTGCATCCGATTCTGGTGATCTTTATATCGATTTCAACCGAAATCAACTCCCCTTTCCAGTGGCACTCTTGGATTTCCAAGTTGAGGCCATATTCAATCATTCCTTGCCAAATCATGCATATGCATCACATATCGCATCCCGCATAGCATACCATGTTTGCATCATGTTGCTTGAGCATTGCACGTGGTTGATTGTGTTCCTTTTGCTTGTTGTCTTGCTTTGGGTAGAGCCGGGAGACGAGTTCATGAACGAGGAGCCCGTTGAGTTCGCTTACGAGGACCAAGGCAACTCTGAGTACTTTGCAGGCAAGATGACCATACCCTCGAAATCACTTCTATCTTTGCTTGCTAGATGCTCGCTCTTTTGCTATGCCTATGCTACGATACCTACCACTTGCTTATCATGCCTCCCAAATTGCCATGTCAAACCTCTAACCCATCATGTCCTAGCAAACCGTTGTTTGGCTATGTTACCGCTTTGCTCAGCCCCTCTTATAGTGTTGCTAGTTGCAGGTGAAGTTTGGAGATCGTTCCTTATTGGAACATTCTTTATTGTTGGGACATCACAATATTATCTTGTTTATCTTATTGCACCTATATACTTGGTAAAGGGTGGAAGGCTTGGCCTTATGCCTAGTGTTTTGTTCCACTCTTGCCACCCTAGTTTCCGTCATATCGGTGTTATGTTTTCTGATTTGTGTTCCTTACACGGTTGGGTTATAATGGGAACCCCTTGACAGTTTGCCTTGAATAAAACTCCTCCAGCAAGGCCCGACCTTGGTTTTACCATTCGCCACCTAGCCTTTTGCCTTGGGTTTCGCGGACTCAAGGGTCATCTTTATTTTAAACCCCCCGGGCCAGTGCTTCTCTAAGCGTTGGTCCAACCCAAAAGCACCGTGCGGGGCCGTCCCTTGGCAACTTGGGTTATGTTGGCTCCCGTACGCTTAGCTTATCCGGTGTGCCCTGAGAACGAGATGTGTGCAGCTCCTATCGGGATTTTTCGGCACAACGGGTGGTCTTGCTGGACTTGTTTTACCATTGTCGAGGATGTCTTGTAACCGGGATGCCGAGTCTGATCGGATTGTCTTGGGAGAAGGATTATCCTTCGTTGACCGTGAGAGCTTGTGATGGGCTAAGTTGGGACTCCCCTGCAGGGTTTTGAACTTTTGAAAGTCGTGCCCGCGGTTATGGGCAGATGGGAATTTGTTATTGTCCGGTTGTAGATAACATGAAACTTAACTTAATTAAAACGCACCAACCACATGTGTAACCGTGATGGTCTCTTCTCGGCGGAGTCCGAGAAGTGAACACGGTGTTGGAGTAATGCTTGATGTAGGTTGTTCTAGGATCACTTCTTGATCATAGTTGTTCGACCGTGTTTTTGTCTTCTCTTCTTGCTCTCTTTTGCGAATAGGTTAGCCACCATATATGTTAGTCGCTTGCTCCAGCTCCACATCATACCTTTGCCTTACCTATAAGCTTAAATAGTCTTGATCGCGAGGGTGCGAGATTGCTGAGTCCCCGTGACTCACAGATTTCCTTCCTAAACCATATGCAGGAACCGATGATACCGCTCCAGACGATGCGCTTGAGCTCAAGTGGGAGTTCGATGAAGACTCTCGCCGTTACTACGTGTCTTTCCCAGATGATCAGTAGTGGTGCCCAGTTGGGGCGATCGGGGACTTTGTCGCATGTGGGGGTTGATCTTTATTTTGGTACCGTAGTCGGACCATGAGTGTATTGGATGTTTGTAATGTTATTCATGTATTTGTGTGACGTGGCGAGTGTAAGCCAGCTATGTATCTTTTCCCCTTTATTTATTTACATGGGTTGTTGTGAAGATTATCTTGCTTGCGACATAGCTTTCAATGCGGTTATGCCTCTAAGTCGTGCTTCGACATGTAGGAGATATAGCCGCATCGAGGGCGTTACACGCCTGCTGCTCGCTACCCGCGCCTGGCCGCTGCTGCTCGCGCCCGTGGCCGCGCCCGCACCTGGCCCTGCTCGCGCCTGGTCGCGCACGCCCGTGGCTACTGCTCCCGTGGCCGTGTCCGCGCCTGATCGCGCGCGCCCGTGGCCGCTGCTCCCGTGGCCGCGCCCGCGCCTGGCCACGCCCGCGCCTGGTTGCGCCCACTACTAGACTGCTAGAGCTAGTTGTTGCCGATCTTCAGGCCGCGAGCGCGCAACAAGTGTGGTCATGCACGGGGTAAAGAGCACCGGATCACCACCACCTCGCAGCAGCAACGGTTTGGCGCGGAGATGGGCGGTGACGTGGACAACCACGGGCACCGGCGCGTCGCTGTCGCTCAACATGCCCGCCTCCGCGCCGAGCATCCACCGCTAGGACTCCACGGCGGTCCTCCTTGAGTTTGTGCTCGCCAAGCTCGGCGCCATCCACGGCGATACGCCGGTGGTCCAGGACTTCAATGGCTGGCCCGAGAGCCCACGGGCGAGCTCAAGATGCGCCCGCGCCTGGCCGCCGCCGCCGAGGACAGAGAGGAGGAGGAGGATGAAGGGGGGCGCCCGACACGCCACGCCCGGCCTCCCGCCCTGGCCGCCGCGGGCCAGCGCGCCCGTGCCGCCCTGGCCGCCGCCAGTCGTGCCCGTGCGAGGGGCCGGTGCCTCCCGTGCGTGGCTCGTCGTGGCTGGGGCAGCCTGTGGCCGGCGCGCTCGGGGCCTCCGCCGCCGAGTCCTTCACACTGGCCATGACGGGGCGACACGAACGAGGACGGCGGGTTCCGGCGTTGCTGGAGCTGCAGGAGAGAGGCCATGCACGTGGTGAGCCTGTGAGGAAAATAAGGAGAGAGGTTGACGTGTGGGGCTTTTGCATGAAAAAAGAGTGCCGGCACTCCCAGCTGCTCCACTGCTTTCTGGGTTTAGGTTAAGATCGTTGGGCGTATATTTGGCTAAATCTGACGCTATTTCAGGATCTAGGAGCTGACTGGGCGAAAAAATGCATGCCAACAATGAAAAAGGCCTCCTGGAGGGGCTCTCGGGGGGACGCCTGGAGATGCTGTGAGACACACCCCTTTGCACCATAAACTCTTCACCAGAAAAAAGAGCAAACTGAACCCTCGAAAAAGAAAGCCATTTGTCCCATTTCCCCCAAAACCATGAACTTCTCCGTCGGCGCCGGCGGTAGTGGAGACGGCGGAGGCGAGGGCGGGAGGGTGCAAGCGGAGCGGTGGCTGGAGATTGCGGCGAAGCTTCTCGCCGCGCGCGACATCGTCGGCTGCAAGCGCTTCGCCGAGCGCGCGGTGGAGGCGGATCCGCTTCTCCCCGGCGCCGACGAACTCCTCGCCGTCGCTGACGTTCTCCTCGCCTCCCAGGTGATGCTCTATACCGGAGAGCCTGACCCATTCGCCGTCCTCCAGGTGCCCTCCAAAACCACCGACCACGGCGCCATCTCCCGCGCCTTCCGCCGCCTCGCGCTCCTCCTCCAATCCAGCAACCCCCACCCCGGTGCGGATGTAGCCCTCCGCATCGTCAACGACGCCTACGAACTCCTCTCTGATCCATCACACCGGCCACTGCGTTCTGCACCTACCAACATCCCTTCTGGTGCTCCCTCTCAACCAGCCGCTGCTGCCGCTCCGGAAGCTGAGGCGGCGGACTTCTGGACTGCGTGCCCGTTCTGCTGCTACGTCCATCAGTACCCGCGCGAGCTAGTTGGCCGCGCGCTCAAGTGCCCAAACGAGTCTTGCCGACGGGGGTTTGTGGCTGTTGAGATCCCTACACAGCCGACCATCGTGCCGGGCACCGAGATGTACCACTGTGCTTGGGGGTTCTTCCCCCTTGGTTTCCCCAACTCGGCGGATCTGGGTGGCAACTGGAAGCCATTTTACAAGGTCTTCCCTTGGAACAATGCGCCAAGTGGTGGGGGTGCCATTGGTAGGAACTATAGTAACCATGGTGGAGGCAGCAATGACCGGCAGCCGCAGAATGGGAGTGCTCGTGGTGGATCATCCAGAGGTAGGGTCAAGAAGACAACTGCTCGCAAGAAGGTTGGGGCGGGGCCCAAGAGGCGTTCTTTTGGGGGTGGTGTGGAGAGCGGCATTGATGCATCGATGCTTGGACATGATGGGTGGGCTGAGGGTGAGGAGGGTGAAGGTGGACAGCGGGAGGAGGTAAGAGGGATTAACATAAATGAGGAGGCACAGGCTACAGATGGTACTGGCAGGGCAAATGTCACAGGAGTTGAGGACCTGGGCAGCTTCCATTTGGATGTTGATCCGACCGAGGATATACTAGGGAATCTGGGAAATTTACACAACTTGCCGTTCTTGAGGGTGGATAATCTTGGGAGGATGCTGTAATTGTTGCCGTTGCTTGTCATGGTGCTGAAGACCTGAAGTATTGTATGATTAGTTGGGTTGGAACAGATGCTCCAAGGACTGCCTTTACCTTGTTGTAGTTCTTGTTATTGTGCTATTATCTCATCTTGCAGTGGTAGTGTACTTTGTTGTAGTTTGCTAGCAATGGAGTCGTTTGATTCAGGCTGCCACAGAAGTACTCTGTGACTTTGTGGTATCTCCAAATTTGTCAGGATACGTGCTCTTGTCTTTGGCAGACAAACTTGTAGGTATTTCTTGTAATGGAAATAATGTTTCGTAGATCAAGTGTTGTTTGATTGGTTATGCATGTCATGCCACTTTGGTTCTTCAAAGGGTCCATGGTGACTCGAGAAGTTTCTAAGAGCAACTTATCAAGTAAGTGAAGCTGGCTCCTCTTGTTGAATACATAGACCTTTTTTTTTGCAAAGGCATATATTAGCTACGATAATGATTTACTTGGCAATACCAAGTTTGTCATTCTACTATGAAGTTGATAATTAAATGATTTTAATATGCTTAAATAGGATTTCATGCAGTAGGTAATTACCTCTATTCCTTATGCTATTTATTTTGGTTCATTATGATCACATAATTGTTATTAGGAAATATGGGATTAATTCATGTAATCAGTATGTGATCAAGTTTATTGTTACATAAGTTATGTACAAAAGGTGCATTGGCCGAAACCTATCCAACTACTAAGATGTCTTTACTCTCAACTTATCAAAATTCCATAATACTTGGTCTCTTACAAAATAGGCATCATAATCATCTAGTGTTACAGTGTTCGCCTTGTAATGGTTTGCATTTCATAGTACTTTTTTTTTGGAAAGGGGATTCCCCGGCCTCTGCATCAGAAAGATGCATATGGCCATCTTATTAACCAAATAAAGTAGTGCCAACATGGTTCCAAAGGTCTCCAAAAATAATAAAAAAGCACAGAAAGCTCACACAGAGCCAATAAGGGCTAGAAACACCAACTAGGCAAGAAAAGACGCCACAACCGGATGGCTAAAACTAGATAGGAAAACTAATTGCCTATCCTATTACATGACCGCCATCCAAACTGGTTGAAGATATCCCGAGCTACCATCTCCCAGCGAAAAGACCCAGTAACCAAATGCTCTCTGGCCTCCGTCTGGGTGAGTAGCGACCATGAACGCCTCCGTCTGGGTGAGTAGCGACCATGAACGGATCAGAGCCGTAGTTCGGAATATGACCTGCAAAAAATGTATACATGATATTCTGTTAAAAACCAAATCATTTCTGCAAGTTCAGATAGTCCACAGCAAAGCACAAACTCCAACCCGAATATGTCTCGCTAAGTCAGGCTCAATCCCATTAAGCCATGTCCCAAATAACGCATTAACAGAATTCGGTGGATTGATATTAAAAGCAATGTGGACCGTCTGCCAAAGTACCTTGGCCAACGGGCAATCAAAAAAGAGGTGTTTGATAGTCTCATCCCGATTGCAGAAACTACACCTAGTAGGTCCTATCCAATTACGCTTTATCAAGTTGTCCTTAGTTAAAATAACTTGTTTATGGACAAACCACATAAACATTTTTATTTCCAAAGGAACTTTGACATCCCAAACATGCTTGGACGTAGGAATGGAGTTCGAATTAATAACATCAATATACATTGATTTAACCGTGAATACTTCAGACTTAGTCAATTTCCAGCGTAATTTATTTTTTATTTCAGTATTTATGAGGTTGTCAAATTAGGTTTTATATTAAGATGGTGTAGTTAAGCCTTTGGGTAGTTACACATTCTTTTATCATTTAGACAAAATACTCATCGGGCGGGTATATCTACTTTTCTTAGACTCACATTCTGATTTGGCAATCAGATATTATTTCTTACATTTCTTTACGATGTCTTACATTAAAGTACACACACATATATGGATAATTAAGTGAAATTTTTGCATGTGAAATAAAAAACAAGTTGCTGTTAAATATATTATGGAACTTTGTATTGAAATAATGTGTCACTGGTTTCAGCTTTTTGTTTTGTACAAAATGTCTTGCCTAGCATTTATCTTCTTTTAAATAGTGTCGCTGTTGTTAGTTTTTTTGTTTTGTACAAAGTGCTGCCAAGTTCTGATAGTTATGTGTGCATTTTATATTTGTGGGCAAGGTTGTCAGAATCGCGATTCTGTTGTACGATTCTACGACTTTACGATCTAAACTAACCCTTCTGATTCTACGATTTTGGTTCATAGAATCTACGTTTTTACGATCCTGATAGTGAAGATTCTATGATTTGCGATCCTGTCATTGGAGCTCCGATCCGATTCAGAGGGTTCCTTTTCCTTTTATTGAAAATGATTACAGCATTGCATCCAATATCTACATGTTAAACAGATCTAGATGCCTGATTTGACAATATTTCATGTAGATAAACATCTGCCTTTCCCAGACAGAAGTCAGCTGCCCCAAACACCCTTTGATACTTGTATCAGCTTTGGAGGGGATATCAGTAGTGTGTGGAACACATTTTATTTTTCTTATTCAATTTATGAAGCTGTTTACCCGCTGGCCTAAAATATGGGCAGCTTGTAAAACTCAGCAACTAGTTTGCCGAAAAAGGTGCTAACTTTAGCTATTGTACTTGTTCGGCACCTGACAGCGAAAAGGCGACCAAATGTGTCCGATCTGTATTGGCATAAAATCCGAGACATTGAGCATAAAAATATGGGGACTGATAGGCGCCGGTGCGCCGGCCTAACTTTTGGGCAGGTCCACCACCCACCGTCAGATTAGCATGCGTGTGACCGTTCGATCAAAGTCAACGCATCCCCTTTCACCCCAATCTTCTCCCCCCGCTTGTCTCTGCCACATCGCTGCACCGTCCGCCTCATTACACGTGCTCGTCCACCCATCCTGTAGGTCTTCGTGCCCCAACCCGCCATCGCAGCTCCCTCGTCACCGCCATGGCCGTCCCCTCACTCGTTGTTGTAGGCATGCATCACCTTTTCCAACAAAAAAAAGAACTCAGCAAAGAAATCCAGTCAAAAAATCCATCGGTGGTAGCAAAACAAAACATCGGTTCCAGCAAAACACACACATGCTTCCATGTTGTCGTCGCCGTAGTAGCAAAAAATTAGCCAGTTCCAACAAAAAATCTCAAGAACAAAAACTACCACGGTCAGGTTGAAGCAAAAAAAAGGCCGGTTCCAGCAAAAAATAATATGATTGAAGCAAAAAAAATCTCAGCAAAAAAAATCTCAGCAAAAATACTATAGTGTTCTTGAAGCAAAAAGAACATATGGTTCCAGCAAAAAAAGTGTGATTCCAGCAAAAATTAATACCGATTCCAGCACCTCCGATTAAGGTGGTCGTAGCTTTTTCCCTAGCCGGTTCCAGCACCTTAGAGTATGGACGCAACTTTTTTCATGGCCAGTTGTAGCTTCTAAAACAGTTGTAGGAAAAAAAAAGAGGGTTAAGGATGGGTGATGAAGGGGATGGACCGATGGAGTTCATATGGCTTCTGGGGAAAGAAATGGGATGGAGTTCATCCATGGCTGCTGAGGAGAGAAGGGGAAGGAGTCCCTCCATGGCTACTTGAGAGAGAAGGGGATGGAGTTCATCCATGGCTGCTGAGGAAAGAAGGGGAAGGGGTCTATCCATGGCTACTACAGAGAGATAAGGGGAAGGAGATCATCCATGGACGCAGCTCCGCCGCTCGTATCGGCTCCGGCGCCGCTCCACCCGCCGGTGCTGGGATTTCAAGGACTTGGAGAGAGAACATCGGCAAGGGACGAACTAGATAGGTCTTGCGGGGGGTGGGGATAAGGTTCCTGTGGATAGCGGTGGGTAAGCGGTCACATGGGCGTGCGTTGTGCGAGGAGGTGACCGACCCAATTTTGACCGGCTGACCGATTGCAAACGTTTCCCTAAAAATATCACGTAATTCGTCTTAGTCTGAGCTGCCTTTTCTTCAACCTCCGTGGCTAGTCGTCGTGTGGGGTATCAAAAAAGAGATTTCCTTATCTATCTAATATCTATATTGTCATCGTTTTAATATATTCTTTTCCATAAAACCTGTTTGGTAAACAGCACGACAGACTGTCCAGGAATAACTAGTCGAAGCCTCACTGCTCAAAGATCAGCACCTGGCAGCGAAAAGGCGGCCAAATGTGTCCGATCTGTGTTGGCATAAAATCCGAAACATTTGAGTATAAAAATATCACCTAATTCGTCTTAGGCTGAGCTGCCTTTTCTTCAACCTCCGTGGCTAGTCGAAGAACAGTTTTTTATGTCGGCATATAGAGATAATGCAATGCAATGCCGTTGTTGCATACTGCTGAAATTTGGAGGAACGCTCACCATGAATATTTTTTCTCGAAACATGAACCATTATTATCCATCAAATCTACGCATGCCGTTTTCTCCTCTCTTCACTACCTACTCACTAAACTCATTATTAAGTAGACCAACTGTCAAGTCCAATGGTCGACAAATAGTACTCGCTTTGTTCTTTTTTAGTCTACATATAACTTTTTTTCAAAGTCAAAATATCTTTATTTTGACCAAACTTATAGAAAAAAATATCAACATTTACAATACCGAATGAATATATTTAGATTCATTATGAAATGTAGTTTTTATATTATGTATATTTCATATTGTAGATGTTGATATTTTTTAATACAAATTTGGTCAAAATTTGTCAAGTTTGACTCGACACATTTTTTTTGAAAAGGACGCTTTATTACTTATAAGTTAAGCATTACATTTTTCACACAACACTGGAGCTGCCAATTCAATTTTCCACAGTTGAGCTATAAAATTTAAGTTTATTGCTCTATAATTCAAGTCCAGAGCTCAAGTCATACGTGTCCCAATTACGATAGGTATTTTCTTGTATTTTCTTTTCTCACTAACAACAAAGATATCTGGAGCACGCTACTCTTTGAACTAGATAATTACTCGCGCGTTGCTGCTGGAATTTGTAGTAATAAACTTATCAAGAATAAAATTAATATATATATGTGAATAATAAACCATCACATTCTAGTCATCCATAAACTTTAGCGGATCAGTGGTGGAGCCAACATCAAAACAATGGTGTACACAATCCCTAGAATTTTTAGATTTTGCTCATGTTTCCTAACTTCCTTATTGTTCTATATATCTGCATCATATACTTATGTACCAAAAAGGTCTGCAAAATAATGGTTATACATTTGTACACCCAAGCGGGTATGTAGCTTCGTCCATGTAGTGGATCTACTAGTAAATGGACATGGTTGGGTGGTATAGTGCCTTGTGGCCTTCTGACTATGGTGTAGAAATTTGTTGCTTAAATACTAATAATAAAGGATTTGGATACATTCTATCTAAAATAAGTAATTCAAAAGACATGCTTTTTAGGCAAATACCCAAAAGTATCTCTTCTAAATTGAGATGCCGCCTA
>NC_041386.1:353876917-353904949 GCF_002162155.2 Triticum dicoccoides | reverse complement strand
GGCGCCGGCGCCGGTTCGCCTCGTCTCCCGTGACCTTAGGGCCATGGGGCGGAGTGGATCCCGGCCCTTGGTGGTGGTGGTGGTGGGGGCTTCGTTTTTAGATATTTTTTCAAGGTTTGTTAGGGTTTGTGTCCTACTCAGGAAGGCGAACGGTGACGACTCCTTGAAGGTGGAATAAAGGTCTCCCGGCCTAGCCTCCGTTCCGGTTATGCGTCTAGCATCGTCGGTGGGCGTGTGGAGTTGTGTCTCCGGTGGATATGCATTTGGTGGATTTGCTCGGATCTGTTCGCCGTTCGTCTTTGCTCATGTGTCTTCAGGTTGGTTCCTTCTTATCTACACTCTTTATCGATGGTGGTTGCTGTTCTGGCGTGTTGATTCTATGGGGACTTAGCACGACGACTTTTCTACTGTCTACTACAAAAAGGTTTGCCCGACTCCAGCAAGGAAGGGGTGATGACAGCGGTGCAGCATCGGCTCGCTTCAGTGCTTATAGTCGTCACTAGGTGGTCTACGGATCTGGATGTAATTTTTATTATTTTTAGCGTTCGTTGTACTATCATGATTGAAGATGAATAGATCAAAAGTTTATTCTGCAAGAAAAAAATTGAGAGTATAAACTATCCAAAAGATATTGTTCATTCATGCACATACATGCACCGCTGAATTGAGAGTGTTCTTGACCACAATTGAAGATCAATAATACTACACCTACGAAAGGTGCTACGTAGTCCTACTTAACCTTCCAATAAATTCCTTTCTCCCCTCGATTTTAACCGGTGTGGGCCCTAGCTGCTAATCCTGACCTAATTAACAAATCCCACATCAGCTTTTACGTAAGATCTGAACGTAAGCTTACATATGTCTAACATTGCTCATTGAAGATAATTTAAGAAAGGAAAGCACTTCCTATCAGAAGTCTGATACAGAAGTTTTGTCAGACCGGCCCGGCGTCCCTGATCCCCTACTATTCCCACGGCCCATATCTTTACCTACTAATAAAGAAAGCAGCGATTGCTTCTGGTTGTATGTCGTCGGCGTTTTTGCAAAACAGCCCCTCTATTTCTTTGAAATAAACCCGCAGTCCCTGTTTAAGTGGCACTCTGGAAAAGGTTTTATTTTTACCTAAACACCCCAACATTTGTTAAAAATTATGCCCATGGCCCTATCTCTTATTGGACTGGCTCACCGCCGCGCATCTCGCCGCTTATCATGTCGTTCTGCACCGCGGGGCACGCGCCGCCGGCGCCGCGGCGGGCGTCCGCACCGAGGCGGGGCACCGGCTGGAGCACGGCGTGCACTCGACGGACACCGGAGCGAAGCGTGTTTGAGGCGCGAGAGGCAGGAGGCTGGATCTTGGCGCGGCTCCTCTTCACACACAGCCCAGCCGCCGCCCTGCTGCCATGAATAGCCCAGCCGCGGAGAGGTGTGAGATCAGGGGCGGGGAGGGAGAAGCGAGCTTACGACTTCGTCCTCGGTCGTGGATGCGTAGACGAACAGAAGGCAAGCGTTTGTCTCCTTCGGTCTCGATGCGGACGAGCAGCTGCGGCTAGGCCCTCGACGCAACGTGCAGGCGAGCGGGCGTGCAGTGGATAGGTGTGATGCGCGCCACGCGCGAACCAGTGCGGTCACACGGTGAGCAGAGTGTCCTGGCGAGCGGGAGGCTTGGGGGTCAACGCATCCTGGCGAACGGTCGTTGTTGCGCTCGAGCGCTGCTCCCTTGCACTGGAAGAAAGTTTGGCGGCAACTCTCCAGGGACTTGTGGCGGGGCGACACGGATCCGACAGGGACGGCCTGGATCTGGACAGGGTTGAGGAGGGCGCGGCTCCCAGGGTTGGACTGTTGGACTTGAGCTCGATGCAACATCCATGGCAGCTCGCGGTCCTATAGCAACGAGAAGAGAGAGGGAGTTAAGAGAGAGAGAGAGAGAAGAAAGAGGAAGGAGGAAGAAGAAGGAGAAGGGAGCAGAGGCAGGGGGCGGCCCGGCTTGCTGCTGGTGCTCGCCGGCGCACGCGGCTCGGGGAGGCTCGGGCGCTCGTGCAACTCCATGGGAGGATCTCATGGATGGCCGGATGGATGGATAAGAGGAAGGATAGCAGCGCCGCTGGGAGGAATGGAAACGTGGATAACATCCGCACAATGGGAAGCTCTCGGTGGGGATTCTTGGTATGAAATGTGGATTGCTTTTTTTAATGGCTGCACTGATGAGTGACGAGAAGCTGCTGGATGTTGCCATGCGTGCTAGCAGCCAAGCATCCATTGCATTTTTTTCTAAATGAGCACCGATATAATTACTTGTTGTTATTTATTGTTACTTTCATAGCTTTTTTTAACGTAGTACAGACGCAAGCGCCCACATATACACGCATCCAATTATTGCTATGAACGCACACACACTCATACTACTCATATGAGCACCTCCGAAAGACTGAGCCGACATATTATCTCGAGATTGTGGCTCGTCGTCGACGGGAACGTCTTCTCCCACTGAAACGCATCACCGAAAATCCTGGAATGAATTCAGGAATAATGCGAGCCCAGAACTTGAACCCTGGTGGGCTCAAGATACCACTGTCCATCTAACCATCCAACCACAGTTTAGTCCACATTACTGTCATAGTTTAATGTTCATGCCTACTACATCATCATATACAATAATTAAAAATGAATGAAATATTAGAAATAAATATTTCTAAAGGAAGAAGATATTTGGAGCCCACGTAACTTGCTAACAATTAACATATCCTCAACTCTGGATGTCATTGACGTTGTTGGTGAAACATGGAGGGATGAAGAGTAGAGAGAATGTGACAACAGTGCATCTTGCTCGCGTCTTGTTTTGTCCCGCACGCCAGCTGAGGGAAGGGGTCCATTTTACCATCTCTACCACCGCTCCGCGTGCCCTAATCCTGATCCCCAACGAGGCCTGATGATGATGTCCAGAGAAGTGGCCATGTTGGCGTTGGGTGTGTGCTCCTACTGCTGGTTGCAACGTGTCAACAAAAGAGCTCCAGGCATTGTAAACTCTTTATATTCTGATCATCATATTTTTGAAGTGGGAAAGTTTAAATATGAATTAATGTTAATAGGGATTTCGAGGTAGAGAAGGAGGACAGTAGGGCAAGACAAACGGAAATAATGGACACATGGACGGTTAACAATGTCTCCTGTTGCAACGCACGGGCATTTGTGCTAGTTTTAAACAAATCTCCGATCCCGTTAATCGATCCCACATTTTTATCCATCTCCCGAGTAAATCTCGCTAGCTACCCCATCCCAACGACCTCACCAGTCACCACGTCCGGAGCGAGTAAATCTCGCATCCCACCGGCAAGCTCGGGGCGCTCACCGCGACGACTACCTCCGCCGCCAGCTCCGGACCAAAAACTCGCGACGGCTACAACTGATCCATGTCACTGGTGTGGCGCCCCGCCCCCATCTCCACCATTGATCCCTGCTCTCACCATCGGCCGACCATGCCCTCTTCGCCGCCCCGGTCCCCCGCCAGACCTTTCCCCACCACCATCCCTCACAGCGCGCTGGTGCGCCATTTTGGCATGGCAAAGAAGTTGTGTGCATGTTCGAGGCATCGTGTGTCAGCGCCCCTGACATGCCGGCTCCACCGGCCACCAACGGAGGAACCAGCCCGCCCCGGCCTGTGCATCACGCCAAGCCCAACAGAAGGGTGACTGGCCCAGAATGGGTCCGGTAGGCCCAACGAGGCGTTGCTACTTAAGTCACCCACCCGGCTGGAGAGAGATCCATCCAGAGGATCAACGAACCCGGTGGCAGCGGCTACCATTTCCCTGCTCGAACCCTAGTTCTCCTCATTCTTGTAATTCGATCGAGTGTATCTAGATATTGCCACTGCTTAATAGATCCTCAAGTAGAACCTATCATCTGGTATCAGAGACCAGTCCACCTCCCTTCCGCCGTACCACCCTGGCCCAATTCATTGAAACACGGCGGCTTCGACTCGCTCGATCCGACCTCTCCGCCATGGATTCGTCCATCCAAGCCTTCCTCGACCGGTTGGACGCGACGCTGGCCGCCCACACCTCGTCCATCTCCGCGATCCAGGCCCAGACTACCAAGATCGACGATCTGGTCGCGTGGCGACCCGATCTAGAGAAACGCGTCGTTGATCTCGGCGTCGCGGTCACGGCTCTTCAGCAGGCGCACGTCCCGTCGCCTGCGGCATCTACGGTGGCGCCCCACATGGAGAAAGGCCCTTCTCTACCCCAGTGATGCTTGACGCCCCCATCGGGCACAAGCAGGACGCGGGCGGGGCGATCCACGGGTCTGCGGACCACGACGTCTTCAACATCTCACGGGGGTTGTCGGCGACGTCGTTTTGCACGCCGCCGCCACTCCCGGCCAACGGTCAGTCCGACTCCACTCATACCACGGCTCCACTTTCGCCCTTTGCGCACACAAGCCAGCTACTGATGGGGTTGGGACAGGCTCACCCATCCATTTCCTTCCCTCAATTCGCGGGGGAAAACCCAAATTTGTGGAAAACCTTATGTGAGCAATATTTCCAAATGTTTGGGATTCACCGTACCTTTTGGGTGCCCATGGAGGCGCTCAACTTCTCTGTTGCGGCTTCAATTTGGCTTCAACCGATCCAGAAAAAACTTGCTAATTATGATTGGGAATCTTTTGCTGCACTGCTTTGTACGTGCTTTGGCCGCGATCGGCATCAGATGCTGATCAGACAGTTTTATACTGTGCGGCAAGTCACTTCAGTAGCAGATTACATAGAGAGATTTGAGTTAATTATCAACCATTTGAGTTCATATTCTGACACAATTCATCCGTTCTATTTCTTAACACGCTTCATCGAGGGGCTACGACCGGATATCCGGGCGGTGCTCCTGGTCCAGAGGCCACCCAACCTGGATACGGCATGCGCTCTGGCCCTTCTCCAGGAAGAGGTGGCGGATGGTGGCCGTCCAGAGCCGCCACGACAGCAACAACCGAGGCCGCCTGAATCGGTGTGACCCGTGTCAACAGCCCGCTCCCGCTTCCACCACCACCAGCGCGTCCAGCAACGACAGCAGCGGGGGCGACTGATCAACGAGGCATGGAGGCTGCTCAGGTAGACTCCACCAAGATCAAGACACTTCGAGACTACCAGCGTGCACGCGACCTCTGTTTCAAGTGCGGCGGGCGGTGGGGGCACGACCATGTGTGCCCCACCTCGGCGCAGTTGCATGTCGTCGAAGAACTACTCGAGCTTTTCGGCATCGACAGCATAACAGAACCACCGATCAACCAGAAGAGGTGGTGATGGCTATTTCACGCTCTGCCATTTCTGGTGGGGTCTCGGCCAAAGCATTCCAGCTGAGGGCATGGATACAAGGCCGAGAGGTGCTTGTGCTCGTGGATTCAGGAAGCTCTACGTCCTTCGTCAAGTCTGAACTGGCCCAGATGCTGGAAGGGGTTGAGCCATTACCAAAAACCTACAGTGTCAGAGTGGCCGATGGTGGGGAGCTCAAATGTTCAGCCATCATTCCAAGCTACAGTTGGTGTACTCAAGGCCATGAATTCGCAACAGATCTGAAAGTGCTATCTCTGGGGGTCTGTGATGCAATCTTGGGCATGGATTGGCTCGAGGAACACAGCCCAATGACAGTGGATTGGAAGGCCAAATTGATCACTATGTCGTCCCAACAAGGCTTGCTTACTCTGCAAGGACATGACGTTGACTCAATGAACTGTTTGATCATCAATAGCCTGCAGTTGCAAGGGCTATGCAGCAAGAATGCGGTGGCTTATATGGTGCAGTTGCACACAGTTGAGCTGGACAAGGAACAAGAGACGAGTACCCCAGAAGAACTCCAGGAGGTCATTACAGAATTCGCTGATCTCTTCGAGAAGCCGACAGGACTGCCCCCACGGCGAGAGTGCGACCATCATATTCCCTTGATTCCAGGCGCACAACCGTTCAACGTCCGTCCTTACAGGCACAAACCAGAGCACAAAGATGAAATTGAGCGGCAAATCGTAGAGCTGTTAAGGACAGGCATCATACAACGGAGCACAAGTCCCTTTACTTCACCAGTCATCCTGGTAAAGAAAAAAGACGGCACATGGCGACTCTGTGTGGACTACCGTCATCTCAACGCCCTCACATGTGTCGCTAAGTTTCCGATACCAGTCATTGAAGAGCTGTTGGACGAACTGCATGGTGCCTGCTGGTTCTCAAAACTTGATTTGCGGGTGAGGTACCACCAAATACGGCTCGCAGAAGGGGAAGAATTCAAAACAGCATTCCATACACACTCCGGCCACTATGAATTTAGAGTGGTCTCATTCGGCCTAGCGGGTGGACCAGCAACTTTCAATGGAGCAGTTACCCTCACTCTACACCCACTCCTGCGCCTTTGCGTACTGCTTTTCTTTGATGACATACTGGTTTTCAGTCGCACTCTGAGTGCCCACATCAAGCACCTCCGGCAAGTCCTTGAACTCCTTCGTCGAGACCAGTGGAAGGTGAAACTCAGCAAGTGCGCGTTTGGTCAGCCAAAAATATCATACCTGGGACATGTTGTCAGTGCAGAAGGTGTTGCTACCGAGCCAACCAAGATCAAGGCAGTCCCCGAGTGGCAAACCCCGACCACGGTCAAGGTAGTGCGCAGCTTTTTGGGGTTAGTGGGCTATTACCGGCGCTTTGTACGCAACTTCGGCGTCATTGCTAGGCCCCTCTTCAATCTGCTCAAGAAAGGGGTCCCGTTTGTTTGGACCAGGACACGGAAACATCCTTCCACCTTGTAACGCCCTCGATGCGGCTATAGCTCCCACGTGTCGAGGCACGACTTAGAGGCATAACCGCATTGAAAGCAATGTCACAAGTTAGGCAATCTTCACAACTTCCCATGTAATATAGATAATAAAAGGGGAGATACATAGTTGGCTTACAATCGCCACTTCACACAATTACATGAATAAAGCATTACATCATCCAGATACAAACAAGGTCCGACTACGGAACCAAAATAAAAGAAGAAGCCCAAATGCGACACGGTCCCGATCGACCCCAACTGGGCTCCACTACTGATCAACTAGAACGAAACAACACAAAGGACAAGATCTCCATCGAGCCCCTCCTGAGCTTGGTTGCGTCATCTGCACGGACTCATCGGCACCTGCAAGCTGGTTTTGGAAGAATCTATGAGTCACGGGGACTCAGCAATCTCGCACCCTCGCAATCAAGACTATTTGCTTATGGGTAAGGTAAAGGTATGAGGTGGAGCTGCAGCAAGCGACTAGCATATATGGTGGCTAACATATTCACAAAAGAGAGCGAGAAGAGAAGGCAAAGCATGACCGGGAAACTATGATCAAGAAGTGATCCTAGAACAACCTACGTCAAACATAACTCCAACACCGTGTTCACTTCCCGGACTCCGCCGAAAAGAGACCATCACGGTTACACACGCGGTTGATGCATTTTAATTAAGGTCACCTTCAGGTTTTCTACAACCGGACGTTAACAAATTCCCATCTGCCCGTAACCGCGGGCACGGCTTTCGAAAGTTCAAATCCCTACAGGGGTGTCCCAACTTAGCCCATGACAAGCTCTCACGGTCAACGAAGGAATAGACCTCCTCCCGAGACATTCCGATCAGACTCGGTATCCCGGTTCTACAAGACATCCTCGACAATGGTAAAACAAGTCCAGCAAGACCGCCCGATGCGCCGACATCCTGATAGGAGCTGCACATATCTCGTTCTCAGGGCAACACGGGATGAACACTATGTACAGCTAAAACCAGCCCTCAAGTTTCCCCGAGGTGGCGCCGCAAGTGGCTCTAGTTTGGACCAACACTTAGACAAGCACTAGCCCGGGGGGGTTAAAATAAAGATGACCCTCGGGATGCGCGACTCCCAAGGGAAAAAGGCTAGGTGGCGAATGGTAAAACCAAGGTTGGGCCTTGCTGGAGGAGTTTTATTCAAAGCGAACTGTCAAGGGGTTCCCATTATAACCCAACCGCGTAAGGAACGCAAAATCCGGGAACATAACACCGATATGACGGAACTAGGGCGGCAAGAGTGGAACAAAACACCAGGCATAAGGCCGAGCCTTCCACCCTTTACCAAGTATATAGATGCACTAATTAAATAAGATATATTGTGATATCCCAACAAGTAAACATGTTCCAACAAGGAACAACAACTCCATGTTCCAACACGGAACAAACTTCAATCTTCACCTGCAACTAACAACGCTATAAGAGGGGCTGAGCAAAGCGGTAACATAGCCTAACAACGATTTGCTAGGATAAGGTGGGTTAGAGGCTTGGTTCAACAATATGGGTGGCATGATAAGCAAGTGGTAGGTATCGCGGCATAGGCATAGCAAAAGAGCGAGCAACTAAGCAAGCAAAGATAGAAGTGATTTCGAGGGTATGGTCATCTTGCCTGAAATCCCGCAAGGAAGAAGAACGAGTCCATGAAGAAGACAAACTGACGTAGTCAAACGGGTCCTCACAAACGCGACGTTATCGGAACCAACCCGAAGAAGCAAACACCGGAAAAGAAGCACACAACATAGTAAACAACCAACACATGAACATGGTATGATATGCGGGATGCGGTATGCGATGCATATTCATGATTTGCAAAGGAATGAATGAACCTAGCCTCAACATGGAAATCCAAGTGTGCCACTGTAAAGATGAGATGAAATCGCTTGAAAATGATATAAAGATCACCGGAATCGGAGTTACGGTTTGAAAATGGCAAGCAATTCAGATATGACCCCGTTCTGCGATTTACAGCAAGTAGCCATCTAAATGCAATAAGATGAACATGCTACAGCACCCAAACATGGCAACAAAATACATGGCAGGATCCATTCATGATGCTTAACAAAAGTCTAGCACCGAGCTACGGCCAATTCATCCATTAACATGTTCAAACAAACATGGCAAAAATGCATTTGGTAAACAGATTTCAGACTTAGTGAAATTAACACTTGTCTGGAATTTCAGATCAGGTAGCACACTTTGGAGCATGAAAACTATAAGCTACAGGGCCTGAACATGGCAAAGTAAAGCATGGCATGGAGCTACTCAAAGAGCTTAACAAAAGTCCCTTAGTGACCTTGAGCCAAAAGGGATCAGAAAATACATTTGCAAGCATGTGAACATGGCAAAAACATAATCAGATCACAGACTTACTGAAAACTGGAGCATGCTGAAACAGATATCAAGTAGGCATGTTTACGAGCTCGATGCACTCACTACAGAGCAAGTCATGACAAGCTAAGCATACACCCATCAAGAATACACAAAATACAAGCTAGACATGGCAAGAACAATAACATAGCATGCATGGATCAACTACAGCATCCTCGGCAAAATTGCTAACAAGTAGACAATCTGCCCAGATTCACGAAATGACAAAAATAGAGCTTGATTGACTCAAGCTAGGGTGATCCATAATTGTAAACAAAGACATGGATGGATATAGCACTACAATATTAACAAAACATCCTTACTGATCATCCTCAAAAGAGGCACGGATCACTAGGAAACAACATGAACATATGGCATAATGAGATAAACAGACCAAGGACTTAGTGGAAATGCTAAGTCCCTTAAATCAGCATTAACAAGTGCCCCACTTTGCAAGCTTGTGCTAGTCACCACACACATCACAAAAATACATGGGTTGCACCTCTGGATAGATGGCAAAACCCTTAACAAAACATATGTAGAGCTCAGGGGCATATCATGCACACAATAAACATGGCAAAAATGACAAAATATCTAAATGGAGCAGAAGATCTAACAATTAACTCAAATAGCGCTCTTCTAACAGCATTTCAGGCATCAAGATGAACTCAAATGAAAATGATGCAATGAGATGAAATGATGTTCTCTCTGAGACGAACATTTTGATATGCTATATGCATGAATCGGAGCTATGGATGCAAATTTACGAGGTGATGAACATGGGCATGTGGAACTGGGAATTTTGAGGACTTAGTAGAATTTTTACCTCCCGAAACGGATCTAGGGTTTCGGGGTACGCCGTACGAGGTTCGCCGGAAAGTCGCCGGAGGAGAGGGAGATGGCGCCGGAGTTGGGGAAAAACTCGCCGGAGTTGTCAGGGTTGCCGGATCCGATCGCTCCTCGACCTGATCTGACCGGGGAAGAAGCGGAGCGAGGTACCGAGGCGGAGGCGGCGCCGGCGACCTCCTGCAGTGGCGGCGCGGCACGGGAGCTCCAGCGAGCTCCTGCGGCAAGACGGCGGGATGAAGAGGGCCGGCGAGCACTCGGGGTTCGTCCGCTCGGGGACCCCGCAGTCGAGCGGCGGCCTGCGAAGGCCCGGGTGGTTCGCTCCGGCAAAGACGGCGCCGGTCGGCGGCGGAGCGGCGAAGCGCGGGGCAACGGCCGACGATGAGACACAAGGCGGCGGCGCAGGGGAGGCTCTGGCGGCGGAGCGCGGGGGCCGATCCGGGCTCTCGCGGGCTCGGGCGGGCCCCGGATGGGCCTGCAGGGCCGCAGCGGCGAAGTGGGCGCGGCGGGGACAGGTGGCGGCCTGTGGTTGGACGAGGGAGTGGCGGCGATGACGTGGCGAGCCCCCATTGGTGGGAGGGACGTGGTGGCGGGCGGCGGACATTGTCCGGCGCGGTGAGGACGCGTCCGGCGTCGCGAGGGAAGGAATTTTTAGGGTTTCGTCCGCGAATTTGGAAGGGTTGCACATATTTATAGGTAGAGGGAGCTAGGAGAGTACAAATGAGGTGCGGTTTTCAGCCACGCGATCGTGATCGAACGACCGAGATGATGGAGGAGGTTTAGGTGGGTTTTGGGCCAAAATGAAGGGGTGTTGGGCTGCAACACACACGAGGCCTTCTCGGTCCCTCTCTTAACCGTTGGAGCATCAAACGAAGTCCAAATGGTACGAAACTTGGCAGGCGGTCTACCAGTGGTAAACCAAGACCGCGTGGCAAGTCTCGGTCCAATCCGGAAATGTTTAACCCCCATGCACGAAAGAAAGGTAGAAATGACCATCGGAGGAGAACGAAGCGTCGGAATGCAAAACCGACAACATGGAAAATGCTCGGATGCATGAGACGAACACGTATGCAAATGAAATGCACATGATGACATGATATGCAATG
This sequence comes from Triticum dicoccoides, assembly GCF_002162155.2. NCBI lineage: Eukaryota > Viridiplantae > Streptophyta > Magnoliopsida > Poales > Poaceae > Triticum > Triticum dicoccoides. The sequence continues at coordinate 353,893,815 of NC_041386.1, read as the reverse complement.
CATGACATGCAAGCAATGACAAGGCAACAACAGCGAATAACTGGAGGACACCTGGCACATCGGTCTCGGGGCGTTACAACACTCCACCACTACGAGAGGATCTCGTCCCGAGATCTAGAATGGCACCAGAGGGAAAACGGAAGAGAAAGAGAAGAGGTAAAACTAAGTTGCTCCTTTGCCAAACGAGTGAAACCAAAGAACCCTGAAAAAGATTAAGCCATTTCGAGAAAAGAATACAACGGAGATGAACGAAGTTGAAAACACTCCGATAGAAAAGAGGAACAAAGAACATTACTAGAACCTTGAGATTGAAGGGCAAGATAAATCTTGAAACCACTCCGGTTGAAACAAGATAGAATAGGATTGAGAATGATATAATTTGGGCAGCACTCCTACTGTAAGTGGAAAGAATTGAACATGAACTTGAAAAGATGAGAGGAGACTTGATGAAATCACAATACACTGCCTCCGTAACTATTGAATGAATGGAACAAGGGGTAAGAAATATCTTGGACAACACTCCGGTTGAAAAGAGATGAAAAACTTGATAAAATGAAAGAACTTGAGCAAAAGGGCACAACACTCCGGTTAGATGGATAAGCACAGGAAAGAACATGATCTTAGATGAAACGAGATGATGGTTGAAGAAAACAACATCGCAATGCCTCGGAAACAAAAGTAAGAATGGAATGGGATGAATGAAGGAAAACAAGATCTCGAGGTAGCACGCTTACAACAAATGCTAGAACGGAGTTTTTGGAAAACCCACAACGAAAAGAATAAGCTTGATATGGTCTTATGGAATACATCTCGAATTATGAGGTGACAACCTGCCACTCACAGAAAAAGAATTGGATTGATATGAACAAATTGGCGAGAAAGTATATCGCACCGGAAAGGATATATGAAGAACTTGGATCATTTATAAGCACCATAATAGCAACAAACCTTAGAGAAGGCTTTAGGTGAAATATAACCCAAGATAATAGCAATGAAGAGATTGATGGATTTAAAATATCTCGTTCATGACAACATGTGAATCATGAAACATGAATTCAAATTATCAAGAATGACATAATACCACCTCCAATGATACGGAAGAAAGAATTGCACTCTGGATTACAATATGAAGAAAGCTTGAGCTTCTTGGAAAAGAATCTCGATGAACACTTCGAGAATGAATTAAATCATAGATGAACCATCATGTAGAACCTTCATGAAGAACTCCGGTAAACAAAAGAATGATCGGACGGAAAGAAAGATGAGAAAAATAAGGTTAAAACCTTGCAATGATTAGATGAAGCTTAGCAATGAGATAAAGAGAAAACTTGGCACTCCGGAAAAGAAAGATGAACAAATGGAAACAAGAATTTGATGAGCCTCCGGAATAAGGAATTAATCACTTGTGCGAAACAAGAGTAAGAATTATGTTATGCGTATCCTTCACCAATTAAATTGATGACCAACAATGGATTTGGCATACTACTTATTCTCGAAGAAAGGATTAGGATAGATATGGCATCAACTTGAGAAGGTCTTCAATGAACCACCGGTAGAATTTGAAAGAACGGGAGTATGATAACGTAAGAAGAGGAATCTTGAATGAAACACCGTAAGACTTAAAAATGAACGAAGAGAAGATAAAGAAAACACCGGGAAGAATTAGCAAATGAATGAAGATGCTTGAGAGAATTTAGATATATGAGAACAAAGAGATGACGAGCTGATTAGAGAACACTTGAACGATGCACCGGTAAGATTAGGAGGACGAGAGCTGAAAGCTGAGAATAAACAAGTCTTATGAAATGATGGGCTCCGGATAATCGAACTGAAAATACCCTTGAATATATCCTGATGGGTGAAAAAAAAGATTCTCACAATCGAAAACAATTATGAGAGGATGCAACAAGCTAGCACCATGAATCTTGAAGAGAATGGAGCAAGATTAAAGAGAAACTCTTCTTCGGTCTCCAAAAGATGAGAATGACAACGAGAAACACCACCAAGAATTATTGAGGCACCGGAATAGAGAAGAATATAAAAGTTGAATCAACAATGAAATGAATTTGAAAGATCTTGGAGAAAGACATTTGACTGATGACAATTCATTCTTACGTCAAACTTCGAAAAGAAATTTGAGGATAGCTCCGGGAAAATAAGAAGAGTCAGGTAAGATCCTGGGAAAAGACCTGTGGGTTAGGGCCCACTCAAAAGAAACACCATTGAAATGATTTAAAAGAGAGGTTGCACCGTTTGAATTAAAAGGCTTGAATGAGAGAACATCTTCAAGAGATCTTGAATGAATGCAGAGTGGAAACACGAATCTTCGAGATATCTTGAGCACTCTGGAACAATTGAATAGCGAGAGGTGAATGATAAAGAGGTGCACCTGTAAGAAAAGGTATTTGAAACAAGGAAAAAGAATATGATCAACAAAACTTGACTTGAAACCACCGGAGATGAAAAGAATGAAGAATGACGAACTTGAAGCTCCGTTAGAGTCTTCATGAAAATCACCGGGTAAGAACATTGACGGAAAAGAATGGGGAGTCTTCATATCAATAAGATGATACTTGATTAAGAAATCTGAGTCCTTAAAGAAAAAGGGTGGGTGGGTGGGAAAAATAAAGTCAACTTGGAACGGATGAAGACAACGCCGTTGAGAAGCACTGATACTTGATCTTGCTGATATTGAAAAGATCGGATCCACTTGAAGAGAGATACACCTGTTAAAAAGGATTGACATGACACTATCGATTATCATGAAGTATTAGTATCCACATAGGAATATGAGAACACCGTTTGGGAAAGGTATGTAATCAACACTTGACACTGAAGCAACTCGAATACCACAACTCCAAACAAAAACAAAGGATTGGCTTGCAGAATAAGCCGGAACAAACATATGATAGAGATTTCGTCCGAAGTTTTCGTGGTGGGGCCTACACGGGCTCGATCATACAGCACCATCATGTAAAAGGCAGTGCACATGACATACGAAGCGTCCCCGAGTCGGCATAGCCAAGGACTCTTTAAGACACAACGAGACCATTGTAAAACCGACCGTGAATAGGCGGACCACTAGACGTCGAACCCCAATTTCAAATCATACATCTGTCGGAAAGATATCCTAAGACTAGTTGAATTACCACTTATAAACTCCCGAAATTTTCCGATTATGCAATCAGGTGTTGGGGATACAGGGGAAGCATAATATCTCACCCAAAACTAGCAAATCCTACATCCAGCTGTATCCATCCTTCAACACATAACCAAGAAACCTTCGGAAATCATCTACCTCAACCTTCGAAAAGCATCCGTTATACAAGTTATGGCAATACTCCCGAACTCCCGCCCCAGTACTGGGTGGTGTCGAGGTTATCTCATCAACGAACTGCATAAAAGAGATTTTCGATGTCGGCGTACTAAACTCAGGTATTCCAGAATTGCAACGATAAAATTGTGACGACAACACCTCGAAGCTCAACTCCCCGGGACACTTCCACAAAACCCCTGACAGGAGGCACCAAGACAATGTTCTCGTCACAAAACCATCAGAACGATTCCAAGATACCCGCGTGATCCTAAAATTTTTTTTAGTGAAATTTGAGAAGAGAAGAGTCAAAACTCTACGTCAGGATGCCTTACCAGAGCGATGAGGAGACTGGGAAGTAAAAGAGTTCCTAAACTCTCCGATATATAATTCCTAAATGACTCAAAACATTTTTCTAGACACAACTAGGCTGCTAAAACGATCAAGCAATGGGGCTCCTAAGGTCGGGGAAGGCTCTGATACCAACTTGTAACGCCCTCGATGCGGCTATAGCTCCCACGTGTCGAGGCACGACTTAGAGGCATAACCACATTGAAAGCAATGTCGCAAGTTAGGCAATCTTCACAACATCCCATGTAATATAGATAATAAAAGGGGAGATACATAGTTGGCCTACAATCGCCACTTCACACAATTACATGAATAAAGCATTACATCATCCAGATACAAACAAGGTCCGACTACGGAACCAAAATAAAAGAAGAAGCCCAAATGCGACACGGTCCCGATCGACCCCAACTGGGCTCCACTACTGATCAACTAGAATGAAACAACACAAAGGACAAGATCTTCATTGAGCCCCTCCTGAGCTTGGTTGCATCATCTGCACAGACTCATCGGCACCTGCAAGCTGGTTTTGGAAGAATCTGTGAGTCACGGGGACTCAGCAATCTCGCACCCTCGCGATCAAGACTATTTAAGCTTATGGGTAAGGTAAAGGTATGAGGTGGAGCTGTAGCAAGCGACTAGCATGTATGGTGGCTAACATATTCGCAAAAGAGAGCGAGAAGAGAAGGCAAAGCACGATCAGGAAACTATGATCAAGAAGTGATCCTAGAACAACCTACGTCAAACATAACTCCAACACCGTGTTCACTTCCCGGACTCCGCCGAAAAGAGACCATCACAGTTACACACGCGGTTGATGCATTTTAATTAAGGTCAGCTTCAGGTTTTCTACAACCGGACGTTAACAAATTCCCATCTGCCCATAACCGTGGGCACGGCTTTCGAAAGTTCAAATCCCTGCAGGGGTGTCCCAACTTAGCCCATGACAAGCTCTCACGGTCAACGAAGGAATAGACCTCCTCCCGAGACATTCCGATCAGACTCGGTATCCCGGTTCTACAAGACATCCTCGACAATGGTAAAACAAGTCCAGCAAGACCGCCCGATGCGCCAACATCCTGATAGGAGCTGCACATATCTCGTTCTCAGGGCAACACCGGATGAACACTACGTACAGCTAAAACCAGCCCTCAAGTTTCCCCGAGGTGGCGCCGCAAGTGGCTCTAGTTTGGACCAACACTTAGACAAGCACTGGCCCGGGGGGGTTAAAATAAAGATGACCCTCGGGATGCACGACTCCCAAGGGAAAAAGGCTAGGTGGCGAATGGTAAAACCAAGGTTGGGCCTTGCTGGAGGAGTTTTATTCAAAGCAAACTGTCAAGGGGTTCCCATTATAACCCAACCGCGTAAGGAACGCAAAATCCGGTAACATAACACCGATATGATGGAACTAGGGCGGCAAGAGTGGAACAAAACACCAGGCATAAGGCCGAGCCTTCCACCCTTTACCAAGTATATAGATGCATTAATTAAATAAGATATATTGTGATATCCCAACAAGCAAACATGTTCCAACAAGGAACAACAACTCCATGTTCCAACACGGAACAAACTTCAATCTTCACCTGCAACTAACAACGTTATAAGAGGGGCTGAGCAAAGCGGTAACATAGCCAAACAACGGTTTGCTAGGACAAGGTGGGTTAGAGGCTTGGTTCAACAATATGGGTGGCATGATAAGCAAGTGGTAGGTATCGCGGGGCATAGCAAAAGAGCGAGCAACTAAGCAAGCAAAGATAGAAGTGATTTCGAGGGTATGGTCATCTTGCCTGAAATCCCGCAAGGAAGAAGAACGAGTCCATGAAGAAGACAAACGGACGTAGTCGAACGGGTCCTCACAAACGCGACGTTATCGGAACCAACCCTAAGAAGCAAACACCGGAAAAGAAGCACACAACATAGTAAACAACCAACACATGAACATGGTATGATATGCGGGATGCGGTATGCGATGCATATGCATGATTTGCAAAGGAATGAATGAACCTGGCCTCAACATGGAAATCCAAGTGTGCCACTGGAAAGATGAGATGAAATCGCTTGAAAACGATATAAAGATCACCGGAATCGGAGTTACGGTTTGAAAATGGCAAGCAATTCAGATATGACCCCGTTCTGCGATTTACAACAAGTAGCCATCTAAATGCAACAAGATGAACATGCTACGGCACCCAAACATGGCAACAAAATACATGGCAGGATCCATTCATGATGCTTAACAAAAGTCTAGCACTGAGCTACGGCTAATTCATCCATTAACAGGTTCAAACAAACATGGCAAAAATGCATTTGGTAAACAGATTTCAGACTTAGTGAAATTAACACTTGTCTGGAATTTCAGATCAGGTACCACACTTTGGAGCATGAAAACTATAAGCTAAAGGGCCTGAACATGGCAAAGTAAAGCATGGCATGGAGCTACTCAAAGAGCTTAACAAAAGTCCCTTAGTTACCTTGAGCCAAAAGGGATCAGAAAATACATTTGCAAGCATGTGAACATGGCAAAAACATAATCAGATCACAGACTTAGTGAAAACTGGAGCATGCTGAAACAGATATCAAGTAGGCATGTTTATGAGCTCGATGCACTCACTACAGAGCAAGTCATGACAAGCTAAGCATACACCCATCAAGAATACACAAAATACAAGCTAGACATGGCAAGAACAATAACATAGCATGCACGGATCAACTACAACATCCTCGGCAAAATTGCTAACAAGTAGACAATCTGCCCAGATTCACGAAATGACAAAAATAGAGCTCAATTGACTCAAGCTAGGGTGATCCATAATTGCAAACAAAGACATGGATGGATATAGCACTACAAGATTAACAAAACATCCTTACTGATCATCCTCAAAAGAGGCACGGATCACTAGGAAACAACATGAACATATGGCATAATGAGATAAACAGACCAAGGACTTAGTGGAAATGCTAAGTCCCTGAAATCAGCATTAACAAGTGCCCCACTTTGCAAGCTTGTGCTAGTCACCACACACATCACAAAAATACATGGGTTGCACCTCTGGATAGATGGCAAAACCCTTAACAAAACATATGTAGAGCTCAGGGGCATATCATGCACACAATAAACATGGCAAAAATGACAAATATCTAAATGGAGCAGCAGATTTGACAATTAACTCAAATAGTGCTCTTCTAACAGTATTTTGGGCATCAAGATGAACTCAAATGAAAATGATGCAATGAGATGAAATGATGTTCTCTCTGAGACGAACATTTTGATATGCTATCTGTATGAATCGGAGCTATGGATGCAAATTTACGAGGCGATGAACATGGGCATGTGGAACTGGGAATTTTCGAGGACTTCGTAGAATTTTTACCTCCCGAAACGGATCTAGGGTTTCGGGGCACGCCGTACGAGGTTCACCGGAAAGTCGCCGGAGGAGAGGGAGACGGCGCCGGAGTTGGGGAAAAACTCGCCGGAGTTGTCAGGGTTGCCGGATCCGGTCGCTCCTCGACCGGATCTGACCGGGGAAGAAGCGGAGCGAGGTACTGAGGCGGAGGCGGTGCCGGCGACCTCCTGCAGTGGCGGCGCGGCACGGGAGCTCCGGCGAGCTCCTGCGGCAGGACGGCGGGATGAAGAGGGCCGGCGAGCACTCGGGGTTCGTCCGCTCGGGGACCCCGCAGTCGAGCGGCGGCCTGCGAAGGCCCGGGTGGCGCGCTCCGTCGAAGACGACGCCGGTCGGCGGCGGAGCAGCGAAGCGCGGTGGAGGGAAGGCGTGGGGCGGCGGACGATGACGAGACACAAGGCGGCGGCGCAGGGGAGGCTCTGGCGGCGGAGCGCGGGGGCCGGTCCGGGCTCTCGCGGGCTCGGGCGGGCCCCGGATGGGCCTACAGGGCTGCAGCTGCGATGTGGGCGCGGCGGGGACAGGTGGCGGCCTGTGGTTGGACGAGGGAGTGGCGGCGATGACGTGGCGAGCCCCCATTGGTCGGAGGGACGTGGCGGCGGGCGGTGGACATTGTCCGGCACGGTGAGGACGCGTCCGGCGGCGCGAGGGAAGGAATTTTTAGGGTTTCGTCGGCGAATTTGGAAGGGTTGCACATATTTATAGGTAGAGGGAGCTAGGAGAGTCCAAATGAGGTGCGGTTTTCGGCCACGCGATCGTGATCGAACGACCGAGATGATGGATGAGGTTTAGGTGGGTTTTGGGCCAAAATGAATGGGTGTTGGGCTGCAACACACACGAGGCCTTTTCGGTCCCTCGGTTAACCGTTGGAGCATCAAACGAAGTCCAAATGGTACGAAACTTGGCAGGCGGTCTACCGGCGGTAAACCAAGACCGCATGCCAAGTCTCGGTCCAATCCGGAAATGTTTAACCCCCATGCACGAAAGAAAGGTAGAAATGACCACCGGAGGAGAACGAAGCGCCGGAATGCAAAACTGACAACGGGGAAAATGCTCGGATGCATGAGACGAACACGTATGCAAATGAAATGCACATGATGACATGATATGCAATGCATGGCACGCAAGCAATGACAAGGAAACAACAGCGAATAACTAGATGACACCTGGCACATCGGTCTCGGGGCGTTACACAGCTCCTCAAGAAGCAGCTAATCACAGCACCAGTACTCGCCCTTCCAGACTTTTCCAAGCCCTTCTACGTTCAAACAGATGCTAGCGATCGTGGGATAGTAGCAGTCTTGTAGCAAGGGGGACATCCAGTTGCGTTCATGAGCAAAGCATTGGCACCACGCTATCAAGGCTTGTCCACGTACGAGAAGGAATATCTATCGGTAATCGTCGCAGTAGATCAATGGCGTCCGTACTTGCAGCACGGAGAATTTACGATCTACACATATCAGAAAAGCTTGATCCATTTGGAAGAACAATGACTCTCAACACCGTGGCAACAAAAGGCCTTCACAAAACTGCTCGGCCTCCAGTATTCCATCAAATACAAAAAGGGGGCTGAAAACACCGCGGCGGAGGCACTATCCCGAGCTGAAACAATAGACGTTCTCAATATGATCACGTCGTGCAAGCCGGCATGGTTGGATGACATCTTGACAAGCTACAACTCCAACCCGCAAGCATAGAAATTATTGGAGCAACTCGCAGTTCGGCCAGATCCTAAAGAGAGGTTCTCACTCACCCAGGGGCTCCTGCGATTCTGTGGGCGCATCTAGCTAGGGGCTCAACGGCGCAGCAGCAGCGCATCATCACAACGTTCTACGATAGCCCGATGGGAGGCCACTCCAGAATCCCAGCAACATATCGACACATTCGCCGGTTGTTTGCTTGGCCTAAGATGAAAGCACATATTCATCAATACATCCGATGTTGTCCAGTCTGCCAGCAGGCTAAACCTGACCGTACAGCCGCCCCGGGACTCCTTCAGCCTCTCCCCATTCCAACAGCGCCGTGGGAGATGATCACCATGGATTTCATCGACGGTCTGCCTCAGTCGGCCAAGTTCAACTGCATTCTGGTGATTGTCGACAGGCGCACCAAGTTCATGCACTTCTTACCCCTGGCGCATCCATACACCGCAGCTAAGGTGGCACTCTTATACATGAACCAAATCTACAAGCTTCACGGTCTACTTGGAGCAATAGTCTTGGATCGAGACCCGGTCTTCACCAGCCACTTCTGGCAAGAACTCTTCAAGTATGCAGGCTCGGAACTTCGGATGAGCACAGCCAACCACCCTCAAACAGACGGGCAAACTGAAAGGGTCAACCAGTGCCTAGAAACTTACCTGCGTTGCTTCACTCACGCATGCCCAAGACGATGGAGCTATTGGATTCCTTTGGCACAATTTTGGTACAACTCATCTTACCACTCTGCGATAGGCATGTCACCTTTCAAAGCTCTTTTCGGCCAGGAACGACGTCATTGGAGGATCACAACATCTTGAACATGCACGGTGCCGTCTCTGCAGAACTGGCTGGAAGAGAGAACAGTCATCCAGGACATGCTGCAGCAGCACTTAAACCGAGCGCGTCAATACATGAAGACATAGGCGGACAAGAAAAGATCCTGGAGGCAATTCGAGGTCGGAGATGAAGTCTACCTCAAGCTCCAGCCATACATTCAGGCATCTGTCGCTCCGCGGGCGAACCACAAGCTCTCCTTCAAGTATTTCGGACCGTTTCCAATCATCGCAAAAATCAATGAGGTCGCCTACAAGCTCCAACTGCCAACCGAAGCTGCTGTACATCCAGTCTTCCACGTCTCTCTGCTTCATCGTGCGCTTCGCCTAGGAACTGAAGCCTCAACGCTTCTACCAGCGGACCAGGACGCGAAGGCCATCCCGGTGGAGATCCTCCAAACACGCTGGCGCAAGACGGTGGGGACAATGATCGAGCAAGTCCAGGTGCGCTGGTCACCAGGTTCTACGGTGGGCATCACCTGGGAGGACAAGGCTGCGCTCTTCGACCGGTTCCCACGGGCGGAGGCTTGGGGGCAAGCCTCAACACAAGAAGGGGGGATGTCAGCGCCCCTGACATGCCGGCTCCACCGTCCACTAACGGAGGAACCAGCCCGGGCCAGCCTGTGCGTCACGCCAAGCCCAACAGAAGGGTGACTGGCCCAGAATGGGTCCGGTAGGCCCAATGGGGCGTTGCTACTTAAGTCACCCACCGGGCTGGAGAGAGATCCATCCAGAGGATCAACGAACCCGGCGGCGGCTACCATTTCCCTGCTCGAACCCTAGTTCTCCTCATTCTTGTAATTCCATCGAGTGTATCCAGATATTGCCACTTCTTAATAGATCCTCAAGTAGAACCTATCATCATGCTGCTGGTGGATACTCACACGAACTAGGATTAATTCATCTCATATTTGATTCAGTTTTAATCTCCTGTTCTATTTGCTTTTGTTTGGATGCAATGCTTGCTTCAATGAAATTTGTTTGAGTGTATCTATGTTATATCTGATGTGTAATGGATCATTATGACACCTATGAATTTTGGTTAATTTCTTGTGCAGATCACAATAACTTGATTCCCAATATTAGCGGTAATATGAGTTTTGACATGATTTCAAAGTGCATGCCTCCATCGAAGTATATATATGTTACAAACTAAAAAATGTCCATGCTTCTTACAAATTTACAAATGCTTCTGTAATCAATCTTTTTGGCTTCCAAATGCCAAATAATAATGAAGATAAATCTATATGTTGGCCATTCAAAACATCCATCCTTGATAGCCAAATACTTTTAGTTTTGCTTCAATATCCATTATGCTATGGTTCAATTTGAACCCATGTATATAGTATATCTTCTAGGTATCTTTTATATAGCATATTTTCATCCAACCTACAATCGGAACTTCAAATATGTAATTTGCTTCCATAGTTGCTAATACCAGTGTTATTCCTACTGAAACATGCAATGCTTCAAAAATTATATTACATATCTTTCTTTCTTCCTTACATTAGTGCTTCCATAGTTCCATCCTACAAAACCAAACCATACATTTTTTGTGCTTCCTTCATACAATTTTAATTCTGACAACGTGTTATAACCGGGCGGACTTATGCCCGTAGGAGGCCCACCGGGCAGGTTTAGTTAGGGGCTGAGCCCACACGTTATCTTATTTTTAATTTCCATCATGGTTATATATACAAGTTGTAAGACTCTTTTGAGAATTAAGCAATAAGACAAATCCTATTGCCTGGCTCCCAGAGGAGCCGGAACCCTAAACCCTAACCGCACCTTGCGCCGCCGCCACCTCACCTCTAGAGCGCCACAGCGCTACACCGCCGGCAGCCGCGCTCAAGCATTCACCAACCCTCCTCTTTCCCGTACAACTTACGCCCTAGACCGGGTAGGGTCCTAGCTCCTACCAATTTGGTATCAGAGCTCTTGGGCCCGATCATGTCTGCATAACCGCCCACCCCACCGCTACCCACCTTGCCGCTGCCCATCACCACCGCATCGCCAACTCTCTCCACCATGCCGCTCGCCCTCTCCACTGTGCTGCTGGGTCTCCCCACCGCGCCGCTCGGTTCCACCCCCGGGGCCGCCATCGGCCAGACACCGCCCTCCACCGCGCCGCCCGCCACCGCCTACTCCCCGGCGGAGATCACCAGGGTCCTCAACGATCTCGTCACCACCGTCCAGGGGATACGGCTATACCTGGCCAGCCCCTACGGGTCGCCGCTGTCGTTGCCGCCGGCCGCCGCGATCGGGCCGGCTGGCCCCCGTGGTACTCGGCACTCGTGGCGCTTGCAGGGCCCCTCCACCACCATTGGCCGCCGCAGCCACCGCCCGCCGCCGTGCCACAATGGCCGGCGCCAGCCCTTGTTGCGCCACCCACGCCGCCCGGGTCCTTCCTGCCGCAGCTACCGTTGTCGGCCCCGCCGCCACCTAGCACTTGGCCCGGGTCAACCATGCAGGGAGGCGTGCCGATCCAGCAAGTCTGCTTCCCGCCGTCGCCGTTCCCAATTCTGGCCTGGCTGACCAGATCATCATTGTCGCATGTCTACACGTCGGCTGGGGACCCACTGGCGCCCAGTCTGCAGTACGGTGACCCATCCGGCTCCGCGGGTCACTACGTGGGCCGTGCCAGCACTGACTGGGCATCCCCAGCCTCGCTGCTCTGCACCTCCGAGCTAGTTGTCCACAGCGCTCCGACCCAGACGCCGCCACGGTTCCCCAAAATTGACTTCGCCACTTATGACGGCACGGAGGACCCCCTCAACTGGCTCAACCAGTGCGAGCAGTTCTTTCACGGGCAACGCACCCTAGCATCAGAGTGCACCTGGCTCGCCTCTTACCACCTCCGCGGCACGACACGGACATGGTATTACGCCCTCAAGCAGGACGAGGGCAGGATGCCTCCTTGGGAGCGCTTTCGTGAGCTCTGCCTCCTTCACTTTGGGCCACCGATCTGCGGGAGCCGCCTGGTAGAGCAAGGCCGCCTTCCCTTCACCTCCACGGTGCAGGACTTCGCCGACTGGTTTCAGGCCCTGGCACGCCACGCGTCGGGCATGACGGTGCAGCAGCAGGCCGACCTCTTCATTGGTGGACTTTCGGATTGAAGAAATATGCCCTAGAGGCAATAATAAAGTTGTTATTTATATTTCCTTATATCATGATAAATGTTTATTATTCAAGCTAGAATTGTATTAACCGAAAACTTAGTATATGTGTGAATACATAGAAAAACAGAGTGTCACTAGTTTGCCTCTACTTGACTAGCTCGTTGAATCAATGATGGTTATGTTTCCTAACCATAGACATGAGTTGTCATTTGATTAACGGGATCACATCATTAGAGAATGATGTGATTGACTTGACCCATCTGTTAGCTTAGCATGATGATCATTTAGTTTGTTGCTATTGCTTTCTCCATAACTTATACATCTTCCTATGACTATGAGATCATGCAACTCCTGAATACTGGAGGAACACTTTGTGTGTGCTACCAAACGTCACAACATAACTGGGTGATTATAAGGGTGCTCTACAAGTGTCTTCGATGGTGTTTGTTGAGTTGGCATAGATCGAGATTAGGATTTGTCACTCCGATTGTCGGAGAGGTATCTCTGGGCCCTCTCGGTAATGCACATCACTATAAGCCCTTCAAGCAATGTGACTAATGAGTTAGTTGCGGAATGATGCATTACGGAACGAGTAAAGAGACTTGCCAATAACGATATTGAACTAGGTATTGAGATACCGACGATCGAATCTCAGGCAAGTAACACACTGATGACAAAGGGAACAACGTATGTTGTTATGCGGTTTGACCGATAAAGATCTTCATAGAATATGTAGGAGCCAATATGAGCATCCAGGTTCCCCTATTGATTATTGACCGGAGACATGTCTCGGTCATGTCTACATAGTTCTCGAACCAGTAGGGTCCGCACGCTTAACATTCGGTGACGATCGGTATTATGAGTTTATGTGTTTTGATGTACCAAAGATAGTTCGGAGTCCTGGATGTGATCACAGACATGACGAGGAATCTCGAAATGGTTGAGACATAAAGATTGATATATTGGACAGCTATATTCGGACACCGGAAGTGTTCCGGGTGATTTCGGAGAAAATCGGAGTACCGGAGGGTTACCGGAACCCCCTCGTGAGAACTAATGGGCAACATGGGCCTTATTGCAGAGAGAGAGGGCCGGCAAGGGCAGGCCGCGCTCCCCGGCCCCCTCTGGGACAAATTGGACTAGGGAAGGGGGCGGCACCCCCCTTTCCTTCTCCCTCTCCTCCTCCCTTACCCCTCCTAGGAGTAGGAAAGGGGAGTCCTACTCCTACTAGGAGGAGGACTCCTCTCTTGGCGCGCCCCAAGGGCCGGCCGGCCTCCCCCTTTCTCCTTTATATACGGGGGCAGGGAGCACCCTAGAACAAACAATTTGATTGTTTCCAGCCGTGTGCGGTGCCCCCCTCCACCATAATCCACCTCGGTCATATCGTAGTGGTGCTTAGGCGAAGCCCTGTTCCGGTAGCATCATCATCACCGTCATCATGCCGTCGTGCTGACAAAGCTCTCCCTCAACATTCTACTAGATCTTGAGTTTGTGGGACGTCACCGAGCCAAACGTGTGTAGATCGTGGAGGTGTCGTACCTTCGGTACTAGGATCGGTCGATCGTGAAGACGTACAACTACATCAACTATGTTGTCACAACGCTTCCTCTTACGGTCTACTAGGGTACATGGACAACACTCTTCCCTCTCGTTGCTATGCATCACCATGATCTTGCGTGTGCGTAGGATTTTTTTTGAAATTACTACATTCCCCAACACGGATCACATCCGCGTTGATCTGGAGCTTCGGGGACCCTAGGATCTCCAAACGACCATGTATTACACCCGCGCCTTCGAGTGTCGCGCCCACGCCATGCAGCAGGCGGCCCCTACTCGAGGAGGCCGATAGGCCGCCAGGCAGCCCCCTGCGCGTGGCCGGCCACCCCCGGCCGCTCCGGCGACTACCACCCCGGCCGCGACGCGGCCCTTCTGTCGTCTCTCTCAGGTTGAGCAGCTGGAGCATCGGCGTCACAGGCTTTGCTTAAACTGCGATGAGCCCTACACGCCGGGCCATGTCTGCCCGCACCTCTTCTACTTGGAGACGGCCGACTGCGTCGAGGAGGACACCCCGGCCGACGGGCTCGGCGAGCTGCCGCCCCAAGCGGCTGCCGAGGCCGCCACCACGGCCGCCCCGGCGACGACACTCATGGTCTCGCTCCATGCGCTTGCCGGCATCCGCAACGAGCGGACCATGCTCTTGCTAGTGATGATACACGACGAGCGCCTGGTGGCCCTCTTGGATACGGGCTCCACACATAACTTCCTGCCCGTGGCTACCATGCGCCACTTAGCAGTTTAGCTGACGGGTGGGGAGCAACTTCGGGTCACGGTGGCCAACGACGACCGTCTCCAGTGTCATGGGCTCACGCGGAATGTTCCCATCACCATCATCGATGAGCACTTCACCATCACGTGCGCGGGCATCAACTTGGGGTGCATTGACTTCATCCTCGGCGTTGACTTCCTGTGGACCCTCGGTCCCATCCTCTGGGACTTCGACGCCCTGACGTTGACCTTCTGGAGTCTCGGTCGCCGCGCCCAGTGGGAGGGCGTTGGGGGTGCCTCACCGGCGACACCGCAACTCCAGCTAGCGGCGACCACTACCGAGGCCGAGCATCCACTGTTGGATCACCTCCTACAGAAGCACGGTGACCTCTTCGATGAGCCGCGGGGCTCCCGCCATCCCGGGTGTATGATCACCACATTAATCGCCTGCCAGGCTTGGCGCCGGTGACAGTCCGGCCATACCGCTATCAGCAGCTGTAGAAGGACGAGTTGGAGCGGGAATACACGCTCATGCTCGCTGCGGGCATCATCCGGATCTCCACATCACCGTTCTCCGCGCCATTTCTCCTCATCCGCAAGTCAGACGGCACGTGGCGCTTCTGCATTGACTACCACACCCTTAATGCCCTGACGCTTAAGGACAAGTTTCCTATCCCGGTGGTTGATGAGCTCCTGGACGAGCTACATGGGTCACACTTCTTCACCAAGCTCGATCTCTGGCCGGGTTACCACCAGGTGCGCATGCACCCGGATGATATCACCAAGACGGCATTTTGGACTCATCACGGCCACTTCGAGTTCTTGGTCATGCTGTTTGGTCTCTCCAATGCACCAACGACTTTTCAGGCTCTGATGAACAACATCCTCCGCCCCTACTTGCACCGGTTTGTGCTCGTTTTCTTTGATGATATTCTTATCTACAACCTCTCATGGGCGGAGCACCTTCAGCACGTCGCCATCGTCTTCAACGAGCTTCGAGCGCATCATCTTCATCTTAAGCGCTCGATGTCAGTGTCAAAACCGGCGGATCTCAGGTAGGGGGTCCCGAACTGTGCGTCTAAGGCAGATGGTAACTGGAGGAAGGGGACACGATGTTTACCCAGGTTCGGGCCCTCTTGGTGGAGGTAATACCCGACATCCTGCTTGATTGTTCTTGATGATATGAGTATTACAAGAGTTGATCTACCATGAGATCAAAGAGGCTAAACCCTAGAAGCTAGCCTATGGTATGATTGTATGTTGTCCTACAGACTAAACCCTCTGGTTTATATAGACACCGGAGGGAGCTAGGGTTACACAAGGTCGGTTACAAAGGAGGAGATATACATATCCGTATTGCCTAGCTTGCCTTCCACGCCAAGTAGAGTCCCATCCGGACACGGGACAAAGTCTTCAATCTCGTATCTTCATAGTGCAACAGTCCAGTCAAAGGATATTGTCCGGCTGTCCAGAGACCCCCTAATCCAGGACTCCCTCAATAGCCCCTGAACCAGGCTTCAATGACGATGATTCCGGCGCGTAGTGTTGTCTTCGGCATTGCAAGGCGGGTTCCTCCTCCGAATACACCATGGAAGAGTTTGAATACAAGGATAGTGTCCGACCCTGCAAAATAAGTTCCACATACCACTGTAGAGAGAATAATATTTTCACAAATCTAATCTGCTGACACATTTGACAACATGACATCACGCCATGGCCCGGTCATTATTTGAACCATTTTTCTCAACCAGCTCCGCACATAACGCGAGGCGGTTTTCTTGACACGCCTTGTCAAAGCAGAGATCGTGTCCCCCTTATCACGGGATTCTCATCAATACAGACGTGGGTAACCCAATCGTGCATGTTGGTATGACTCCTAAATCTTAGGCAAGTCCCAAACAGCCGTGAGGAGGACGCTT
>NC_041386.1:353843986-353876467 GCF_002162155.2 Triticum dicoccoides | reverse complement strand
TTGAATCCTTCCCACGCCTCGAGTTCTAACACCCAAAGCTCAGGTCAGGTGCTCCGGACCTTCAATTATGTCCGGATCCAACCTTCAACGTCGGTGGATGCCTTCCTCCGTCACAAAGGAGGACATCAAGAAGTTGAGAGAGGCCAGATATCTGACCGCCGAAATTGCGCATAGGCTTCCTGCCCGAGGGCAGGTCGTCCCTACTCCTGAACCCAACGAGAGCATCGTGTTCATCTCCCACTTCCTCCGAGGACTAGGCCTCACTCTAGATCCCTTTGTTAGGGGTCTTATGTTCTATTATGGGCTGGATTTTCACGATCTGGCCCCGGATTCGCTTCTTCACATCTCGTCATTTATTGTCGTATGTGAGGCCTTCCTCTGCATTACCCCTCACTTCGGCCTGTGGCTCAAGACCTTCGATGTGAGGCCGAAGATGATCGAGGGGCGGCACGCAGCATGTGGAGGTGATTTAATAAGCAAAATCGCTGATGCTCCATGGCCAGAGGGTTCCTTCCCAGAGGTGTCCGGATTGTGGCAGCAGGAGTGGTTTTACATCACAGCTCCCCGAAGTGCCAAGTGGGTAGCTGCCCCCACCTTTCGCTTGGGCCCCCCACCGCAACTGATGTCATGGATCAGCAGGGGCTGAGCTGGGGTCCAGCAAAGGACGTGCCAATATCGCAGAGCCGTATCCAAGATCTCTTTGAGAGAGATTTTAGTCTGGTTATGGTAATGCAAGTTATGCTAGTTTGCCGAGTCCATCCTTGCAAACGTCGGCCCCTCCGCATGTGGGAATTCAACCCGGAGGGACCATGAGCTATTCCACATTTCCTCGGCATAACACTCGAAGAGATGTACAAATTGTTCTTCGGACCCCAAATAGAGTGTTCGGACACCACCGAGGGCGTGGGTCTGAGCTGCAATCGCCCCGCTGCCCAAGTAAGTAATCCCATGTCGAACCTACTGTCCTTTTATTTATCATGGCATCATTCTAAAGAGCCGCTCTTTGACCAAGACTGGATAACAAAGGCGATGATGATTAGGTGTTTGGCCCCCCTTCCTGAGGGCTTGGACAATCCGGTACTGGACAAGATGCTCGAGCCGGTGCCTTATCCAGTGCCCTCAAAGGAAGATGATGGGGGAATAGAGAGGGCAAAAGCGGGCCTCACTCGCTACTTATTCCAGCCGGGGGAATGAGCGCCTCCGCGAGGGAGGACAACCAAAGGGAAGAATCTGACATTCTCTCTCCCTGGGGAAGGAAGAGGACTACCTGTGAAGATCCAGGAACTAAGGTTTCCAAATGGGAGAAGAAATCTTCATCAGAGGGTCCTGCCTTGGAGGGTATTCTTGCCGCACAATGTCCGCGCGGGGATCAACCCTCTACCGAGCTGTAAGTAATCGAAAAGTACTTAATAGTGGAAACATCCTACCTAACTTCCAAAGACAATAACCGATGCTTGTAAATTGTAGTCCGGATCATAGCCCTTCTCGACAGAGTTCGTCTTCGGGGGATCTTCTTCTGGAGATGATGGAGAGCGAAACGCCTCCCCCTGACACCCCGCCTCATGAAGCAAGCGACTTTGAAGTGTCATCATGAAGGGTATCTCCGGATCCACTAAGGCAAGAGGATAACCCTTTGGCTACCCGGAATCCCTAGTATCCAGCTCCTAAGGAGAGCGACAGCAAGGGTCCGTACAGTGTGCGGTCGGACGTGCTGAAGGATCTTCTGGGGCAAGCGGCCATCTCGGAAGCGCATCGTATGCTAATGGGTACGGTGATTGAAAGGATTTCATCCGCTGAAAGCGGTTTGCATGAAGCCTTTATGAGTCCGCTGAAAGGCTTCGAGGTACGTGAAATAGTGTATGTTTTTGATAGTACCGCATACGTAAGGTGTGCCCTATGCAGATAGTAGCCCCTGAGACTCTGGTTATCGTCGAGAACGGCGGCAACCCGAGGATCATATACCCAGGTAATAATTCGACTGCCTTCATGTGCAGGTGGCTGAGGCTACGGTGGCTAGCCGAACTGATGGATTTACCGAGCTAAAGCGGCAACTTGATGCGGCCGATGCGGATATCGTGCTTGTCAACCAGCGGCTTGACAAGGCACAAGGTGAGTGATTTCTATGGTGATCGTCACATAATAAGAGTAGCATGATGCCAGTATCTTTAATATGTTGTGACTGCAGATGGAGCTGCCACCGTGGAGACCCTTCGGGTGGAGCTTGCTCGAGCCAAGGAGCAAGCAAGGAGTAGCAATGCGGACGCTCTAAAGGCGGCCGAAGAGTTAAGGGCCGAACAGGCCATGCATTGCGAGAGCAAGGAAAAAATAGCCAAGATGGCTGTAGAGTTAAAAGATGCCGCTGACCGTTACCAGCTTCTTGAAGAAGAAAACCGGGCAAAGGAGACGGACCTGGAGAAGGCCCTGGTGGCTGGCAAGGAAGCCCGCTCCAAAATTAGAGCGACGAAGGAGGAGCTGAATCAAGCTGCAGATATCGTGTCTGGGAAGCCCTTCTTGTTGCGGACTAAGTTCGGAGATCCGAAGTATGCTCCTCGGGACCGGCTATGGAGTTCTGCGGATGCCTACATGGATTTGGCTGCAAGTGCTGCTGATGCGGCCGAGTACTTCAAGGATCAGAAAGGCCCCGAAGTGGAAAAGCTGTTCTGGTCACAGTTTCATGCTCCAGTCCGTCCGCTGCTGTTGAATGAGCGAATGGCCAAGTGGGTCGAGCTCCATAGGTTGTCCGGACTTGCCATGAGGTCCGTTGTGGATCACCTGTGGCTAGGAGGGCTAAGGCCGAATAGCTACTTTAGTTTAGTGCAACAATTCCTTGGTGATGTGCCACGCATCGATGCTGTAAAGAGATCGGCGTGCATAGAGGGTGCGCGGATGGCCTTTGCCCGTGTCAAGACATACTGGGCGGAGATGGAGGCCACCACTGTTGTGACACAGGGTTCGGCCATAGGCCGAGTGGCTACCGAGCACTACTTTGAAGAAGTTCTTGAAGGCGCTCGTTCGATAGAGGCTTAGTGCTCGAAGAATATTATGTTCTAGTGACATGTATTCCCATTGTAAAAACAATGTTTTATTGAATTATCAAGGCTGTATTTATACTTTTGCCCGTAAGTACTATGATGCCTCTTGTGCGGCCGTTTATGTATATATGTATATAACCTGAAAGTTTGCAGTCGTCGGCTTCCTCCCCCACGCATATAATGCAGGGGTGTTCGCAGAAAATTCATATCCACACTTGATCCAATGTCTTGGTCCATTAAGGAGGTGATAGCACAGCGAACGAGGCAATCGGACTATATTGCTTTAACACTTTCACTTAGCCATAAGAGTTTGACGGTGGGGCTACTATATAGCCCCTGGTAATTCTGCGCTCGTCTGAATACGGGGCATGTGCATACATGACCGTGAAACGGCCCTTCGTTAATGTGGAGGAATCCCGAAGATTCCGTTGAGTCATCAAGTGGTTGACCAGTCTCTCTCTATATCATGACAGTTAGTTTTTGGCTTTCTCTACTGAGGTGCTCATCCGGATGAACCAGGGCACAATCGCAGTAGTTCTCCCAGTGCTACCTTAGCCGATATAACGGAACGTAAGGTACCAAAACGTGGGAGCCGGGCAAACCCAACATGTGACCAAAGACATGATTCGGAGCTGATGCATGTAGGGCCAAACTCGTGACGCCGAACACTCCCTAAGGTGTTCGGTCTTTATAACATATAACGGGCTAAAAAATGCCCTTAATAAGAAACCCCATGTGTCCAGGTACGTGCAAAATCCTGACGTGGCCACATGCCAATAACACCAGCATCCTTCTCAGTTGTGTGGAGTATCCGGAGGATGTGAGCAACAAGAGACAGTAAAAAAGGTTTATGCAGGGTCTTAATCTAAAAAGAAACCTTTGGGCGGGTCCCTGCTACACGTCTGCGCCTATGTCTCCATTGTGCCGTGTCCTGGATGGGTGTAGCACGATTGTCATCTGTAAAAGGAAAGAACTTAGGTGAGAGTTGCCGTGCCAAAAAGAAGAATTGGTTATTATCAATGAACTATCAAGATTCAAGAGAAGCCTAGTTGAGCCGGGTTGGCCCTGATTACATGCGGGAAGCCCCTAGTATCATTTATGAGGGTTTGATCATCAAACCAATCTCATGTATATATGATGGAACGCCGGATTCGTTTAACCATGTCCGTGGTCTTGACAACCTGCCATTTTTTCTGGTTGGTGAGGCCGTCTAGTTTGCGGCTGTTAGAGCCGCCGCATCCTCTTCCGTACGTAAGAAATGTTCGGTATTTCCGCTAACTGAGATGATGCCACGTGGACCGGTCATCTTAAGCTTGATAAAAGCATAATGTGGTATTGCGTTAAAATGAGCGAAAGCCATTCTTCCGAGTAGTGCTTGATAACCACTTCGGAATGGGGCGATGTGAAAAGTTAACCTTTCGCTTCGGAAGTTAGCGGGAGAACCGAATACCACCTCTAGTAGTAGAGATCCCGTACAGCGGGCCTCTTGGCCTGGTATTACTCCCTTGAAGGTAGTATTACTATGGCTTATTTGTGTCGGGTCTATCTCCATTTTGCGGAGTGTGTCCTGATATATCAGATTTAGATCACTGCCGCCGTCCATGAGGACTCGTGTGAAATGGTACCCATTTATTATTGGGTCTAACACCAAGGCCGTCATTCCTTCATGTCGGATATTTGTCTCGTGATCCCTACGATCAAAAGTGATCGGGCAGGCCAACCAGGGGTTGAACCTAGGGGTGACGGGCTCTATGGCGCGTGTGCCTCGGAGTGCATGCTTGCTTCTCCTCTTTGTCACATGGATCACGTTTACTGTTTTAACCTCTGGTGGGAACTTTTTCTGTCCTCCGGCGCTTTGCTGGCGAGGTTCATCCTCGTCTTCACTTGGTGTCTCTTCCCCTTTGTGTTCGGCGTTTAGCTTATTAGCCTGCTTGAAGACCCAACATTCTCTGTGGGTATGATTTGCAGGTTTGTCTGGGCTGCCGTGAATCTGACAAAGTTTGTCAAGAATTTTGTTTAGGCCAGATTGTCCTTCTCTGCTTCCTTTGAAAGGCTTTTTCCGCCGACCTGGTCGGGAGCCCCTGAATCCAGCGTTTACCGCCGTGTTATCTGGGCTACCTTCTTTATTTCGACGCTTGTTTTTGTTGCGTCATGGTTTACCATTGCCATCCCTAACTTTGGATGTTCTTGGGTCGCTGGTGCTGCTACGGGCCAACCAGCTGTCCTCGCCCGCACAAATGCGGGCCATGAGGCTTGTTAGGGCTGCCATTGTTCTCGGTTTTTCTTGGCCGAGGTGTCTGGTGAGCCATTCGTCTCGGACGCTGTGTTTAAAAGCTGCTAAGGCTTCGGTATCCGGACAGTCGACGATTTGGTTCTTCTTGGTGAGGAACCTATTCCAAAGCTTTCGGGCGGACTCTCTGGGCTGTTGGATTATATGACTTAAATCGTGTGCATCCGGAGGTCGGACATAAGTCCCTTGAAAATTGGCCCGAAAAGCGTCCTCGAGCTCCTCCCAACTTCCAATTGAGTTTTTAGGGAGGCTTTTCAGCCAGTGCCGAGCTGGCCCTTTAAGCTTGAGGGGCAAGTATTTAATGGCATGGAGATCGTCTCCACGAGCCATATGAATATGGAGGATAAAGTCCTCTATCCAGGCTCCAGGGTCTGTGGTCCCGTCGTACGCCACTATGTTCACCGTTTTGAATCCCTCTAGGAATTCGTGATCCAGCACCTCATGAGTGAAACATAAGGGGTGTGCGGCACCCCTGTATTGGGATGTGCCATGGTGTTCGGACGGTTGTAGTATTCGGTGTTGGCTTTGTACCGTAGCACGCTTCCTAGATCCATAGATGGATCAGGTCGCATCGGATTTTTGACGCAAGTTCTCACATAGATCGTGTGTTGACTTATGCATGACTTTGTTAGCCGCTCTATCACGTTCACATGGTGGTGGATCCGACCGGTTGGCCGTATCATTCTTTGGCTGTACGGGCTCTAAGGCCTCATCGTCGAATTCCGGTAATAGCTTGCGCTTTGGATAGCTATTTTTATGGTAACTTTCACCATACTTTGTTACTTTGTTCCACCTGCTGTTGAGCGTATCTTGTGCGACCTTGAGCCTTTGCTTCTGTTTCTTCAGGCTCCTCGCTGTGGCAATAAGCCTTTTGTGGAGGTTCTCTTGCTCCAAGTGCGTTTCCGGGATGATGTGTGCATCTTCATCCGGACTGTTTTCTTCCCCAGACGGGGTTTGATGAGGCTTATCCTTGGCGTCGTCGTGTTCGGACGTCGGATCCGTACTATGTTTGCAGTTTGCATCTTGATCGTGCTCTGCAATCGGGGTGGTGTAGTCGTCATTTCTTCTAGAGTCGACTGGACTGTTATTTCCTCTTGCGCTGTTATCGCTGTTTTTGCTATGGCGGGACTTAGAGCGGTGCCGCTGACGTCGGTGCTTGGGTCGCTTGGAGGGGGCATCCTCTGCTGTCTCTTGGCCATTGCCCTCTCTGGGTGTATCAGCATGTATATGCCATGTGATGAAGTGGCGGTCCAGCGGCCTATGGGCAATGGTTCCTGTTCGTCTCTTGCATCGTCGTCCATACCGTTGATGTCTTTGGAGTCGAAGTCGAGCATGTTGGTTAAGCCGTCGACAGTGGCTACTAAGTGGGTGGTGGGTGGGCAGCGAATTTCTTCGTCGTCCGCATCCCATTCTAGCCGGACATACTTCGGCCAAGGTTCTCCTGACAGGCAGAGAGACCTTAATTAATTTAGCACATCTCCGAAAGGTGAGTGCTGAAAGATATCCGTGGAGGTGAACTCCATGATCAGCGCCCCGTCGGATTCGACGGGCATAGATGTAGGCAGCTCGGAGTCCGTGGCCGGAGGTAAATCCAGTGGTTCGGCCACGCGGCTCTCGAAAGGGGTGAAGTCAGTATCTGGCTCTATCGCCACTGAGAGTGCGGCCTCCATGGCGGGGTTTATCCCTCCGCTCTTGGATGGCGCGATTTGCTCCGGATTAACGTCCGGAGTAGTTGCGGAAGTGATCTCCCGAACACTGTCCGACGGCAGAGTTACATCATGCTCGTCGCGACTGCGCGGCGCGTCTGACATGGGCTCGAATCCGTCAAAGATCAAGTCTCCGCGGATGTCGGACGTGTAGTTCAAGTTTCCAAATCTAACCTGATGGCCAGGGGCGTAGCACTCGATCTGCTCCAGATGGCCAAGCGAATTGGCCCGCAGTGCGAAGCCGCCGAATACGAAGATCTGTCCGGGGAGGAAAACCTCGCCCTGGACCACATCGCTAGTGATGATCGAAGGAGCCATCAAGCCTTATGGTGACGACACAGTGGAACTCTCAATGAAAGCACCAATGTCGGTGTCAAAACCGGCGGATCTCGGGTAGGGGGTCCCGAACTGTGCGTCTAAGGCGGATGGTAACAGGAGGCAGGGGACACGATGTTTACCCAGGTTCGGGCCCTCTTGATGGAGGTAATACCCTACGTCCTGCTTGATTGTTCTTGATGATATCAGTATTACAAGAGTTGACCTACCACGAGATCAAAGAGGCTAAACCCTAGAAGCTAGCCTATGGTATGATTGTATGTTGTCCTAAGGACTAAACCCTCCGATTTATAGACATCGGAGGGGGCTAGGTTTACACAAGGTCGGTTACAAAGGAGGAGATATACATATCCGCATTTCCTAGCTTGCCTTCCACCCCAAGTAGAGTCCCATCCTGACACGGGACGAAGTCTTCAATCTCGTATCTTCATAGTCCAACAGTCCGGCCAAAGGATATTGTCCGGCTGTCCGGAGACCCCCTAATCCAGGACTCCCTCACTCGAGTGCTTCTTCGGGATGCCTTCAGTCGCCTACCTCGAACACGTCATCTCGGCCAAGGGGGTGGCCATGGATGCCGACGAGGTGGCGGTTGTCCTCGCCCGGCCGACCCCGCATTCACCATGGGCCCTTTGCGGGTTTCTGGGCCTCGCGGGGTACAACCAGAAATTTATCCGGGAATTCGGCCTCATTACATCACCACTCACACGCCTGCTACGTCGCGACGCCTTTGTCTGGGATGAGGAGGCGACTGTGGCTTTCGAGGCCCTCAAGGGGGCCCTCACGACAGGCCCCGTCCTTGGACTTCGACCAGCCGTTCGTCGTGGACTGCGACACCTCCCGTGCGGGGTTCAACGCCGTTCTTCATTAGGGCGATGGACCCCTCGCCTTCTTCAGCAGACCCTTTGTCGCGCGCCATCTTAAGCTCGTGGCTTATGAGCGAGAGCTGATTGGCTTGGTGCATGCGGTGCGCCATTGGCGGCCCTATCTGTGAGGTCGGTCTTTTCGGATTCGCATGGACCACTACAGCCTCAAGTTCTTGTTGGACCAGAGGCTCTTGACTATGCCACATCACCAGTGGATCAGTAAGCTCTTCGGCTTTGACTTCACCGTCGAGTATCGACTGGGCCGCCTTAACTCCGTGGCTAACGCCCTGTCTCGCTGCAATGCCGACCACGACACTGTCGTAGGTGACTCCAAGGGGGCGGCGCTCTGCATCCGCTCAAGGCCCACTTTCTCCCTCTTCACCGACATCTGCCGGGCGACAACGGCCGCGGCGGACACGCTCCTCCTTCAACAGCAGCTGGCTACGGGTGAGCTGGAGGAGATGTGGCGCCTCGCCGATGGGTTGCTCCTGCATGGGAGACGGGTCTTCGTGCCGGCGCACGACGATCTCCATCACCAGGTGCTGCTGCTGGCCCACTTGACGGGCGATGAGGGTGTGCGGAAAACCCTCCATCATCTCCGCGCCGACTTCTACATTCCAGGTGATCGGGCCCTGGTCCCCGACTCGGTGCGGTCTTGTGTGACGTGCCAGCATAACAAGATGGAGACACTACGACCGGCTGGTCTACTCCAGCCCTTGGAGGTGCCTTCTCAGGTCTGGGCGGATATCTCCATGGACTTCATCGAGGGCCTCCCCAAGGTGGGCGACAAATCGGTCATTCTCACGATGGTCGACCACTTCTCCAAGTATGCTCACTTCATCGCGCTTGGCCATCCCTATACTGATGCATCCATGGCCCGTGCCTTCTTCGACGGTATCATCCGCCTCCACGGGTTTCCCTCTTCGATCGTCAGCGATCGGGACCCGGTATTCACCGGACATGTCTGGCGTGATCTCTTTCGGTTGGAGGGCGTGAAGCTCCGCCTGAGCACAGCCTTCCATCCCCAGACGGACGGCCAATCCGAGGTTGTCAACCAGGTGATTACAATGTATTTGTGTTGTGTCACAGGTGATCATCCTGGCACTTGGGTGGATTGGTTCTCGTGGGCGGAGTACTGCTACAACACCACCTATCACTCCGCCCTACACGCCTCTCCATTTGAGGTGGTCTACGGCCGACCTCCCCCGCCCATACTGCCGGTTGATCTGGCGACGACTCGGATGAAAGTGGCCGGTGATCTTATGCGGCGCCGTGATGAGATGTTGGCAGAGGTCCGACAACGCCTCCTTCAGGCCCAGCAGCTAGCCAAGCAATACTACGACGACCACCATCACGAGGCGGAATTTGCGGTGGGTGATTGGGTGTGGCTGCATCTCCTTTACTGCTCTATGCAGTCACTGGACCCATGCGCGAAGCGCAAGCTGGGTCCTCGCTATGCCGAGCCCTTTGATGTCTTGGGGCGCATCGGGGAGGTGGCCTACCGTCTTCAGCTTCCGGCCGGTGCCCACATCCACGATGTCTTCCATGTGGGGCTGTTGAAGCCCTTTCGTGGGGAGCCACCTGCGGCCCCTCCAGCGCTTCCTCCGACCTCCGATGGGCGCCTCCTTCCGAGGCCGGAGAAGGTGTTGCAGGCCTAGCTACGTCGAGGGGTGTGGTACGTGTTGATTCAGTGGGCTGGACTTCCGGAGGAGGACGCTACTTGGGAGCAGCGTGACGAGTTCCGCCAACACTACCCAGATTTCCAGCTTGAGGACGAGCTATTTGTGCGGGCGGGGAGAGATGTTATGACCAGGCAGACTTATGCCCGTAGGAGGCCCATGGAGCAGGTTTAGTTAGGGGCTTAGCCCACAAGTTACCTTATTTTTTATTTCCATCGTGGTTATATATACAAGTCGTAAGACTCTTTTGAGAATTAAGCAATAAGAGAAATCCTATTGCTCGGCTCCCAGAGGAGCGGGAACCCTAAACCCTAATCACACCTTGCACCGCCGCCTCGCCTCTAGCGCGCCACGACGCCCCGCCGCCGGCAACTATCGGTGTCAAAACCAGCGGATCGGGCAGGGGGTCGCGAACTGTGTGTCTAAGGTTGATGGTAACACGAGACAGGGGACACAATGTTTACCCAGGTTCGGACCCTCTCTATGGAGGTAATACCCTACTTCCTGCTTCATTGATCTTGATGAATATGAGTATTACAATAGTTGATCTACCTCGAGATCGTAATGGCTAAAACCCTAAAAGTCTAGCCTATGTGATTATGATTGTCCCTATGAACTAAACCCTCCAGTTTATATAGTCACTGAAGGGGACTAGGGTTGTACAAAGTCAGTCACAGAGAAAGGAATCTTCATATCCAAACGCCAAGCTTGCCATCCATGCCAAGGATAGTCCCATCCGGACACGGGTAAGAGTCTTCGATCTTGTATCTTCGTAGCCCATCAGTACGACCCATGTCCAATAGGCCGGACGCCCGAGGACCCCTTAGTCCAGGACTCCCTCAGTAGCCCCTGAACTAGGCTTCAATGACGAGGTGTCCGGCGTGCAGATTGTCTTCGGCATTGCAAGGAGGGTTCCTCCTCCGAAAATTCCGACACAGTCTTCGAACACAAAGATCGTGTCTGGATCCGCAAAACAAGTACCACACACCACCGTAGAGAGTTTAATATTTCACGAGTCCAATCTGCTGACAACTTTTTGTAACATGATATCATGTCCCTGCCCGGTTATTATTTCAAACCATTTCGGCCTGCCGCTCCATATTTTGAGATGCGGCTTTATTGGCACGTCTTGTCAAAGAAGAGATCAAGTCCCCCTATTGCGGGATTTTCATCAATACAGGATAGGTAATCCAACCGTGCCATCAGCACGACCCATGGGGAATAGGCGAGTTTTATGGCGAGTGGGGAGGCGCTTGACATTCACTGCCTTTATAAGGAGATAAGGATTCACATCTTTCACCCATGCCTTCTCTCCACCTACCCACTCTCAAGCTCCAGTGACCAAGTTCTCATCCTTTCCGCCTCAAGAAAGCACTCCAACCATGTCCGGAGCGCAGGGCAAGTGGATGGCCTCCACCGTCAAGGAGAAGGATATCGTCCAACTTAGGGAGGCCGGATATTTGGCCAAGGAAATCGCCCATCGGCTTCTTGCTAAGGGACAGATTGTCCCCACTCCGGAGCCCCATGAGAGGGCCGCGTTCATCCCTCACTTTGTCCGCGGGCTAGGATTTCCTCTCCACCCATTCATCCGCGGACTCATGTTCTACTACGGGCTGGATTTCCATGATCTGGCCCCCAATTCCTTCCTCACCATCTCGGCGTTCATCGTCATGTGTGAGGCCTTCCTCCGCATCCCCCCACTTCGGACTGTGGATAAATACCTTCAATGTGAAGCCGAAGGTGGTGGGCGGCGAACACGCAGAATGTGGAGGCGCCGTGGTGAGCAAAATGTCCAACGTCCCGTGGCCCAAAGGCACCTTCGTGGAGACCGTCAAGGGGTGGCAGAAGTTGTGGTTCTACGTCAAAGAGCCCCACGATCCTGCCTGGGCCACGGCTCCCGAATGCAAATCCGGGGCACTGATGCGGCTTACCTCCTGTTAGGAGAAGGGCCTGGATTGGTCTTCGTTGGACGAGCTGACATCGCTTCAAACGCGCATCAGGAGCATGATGGACAAGAACGTTAAGATTGTTGATGTGATTCAGGTGATGCTAATTCGCCTGATCCTTCCATGCTAGAACCGGGCTTGCCATCTATGGGAGTTCAATCCGGCCAAGCACAAGACCTTGCGACAATTCTTCGGAACTACGCACGAAGATATCTGGAAGGTGCTCTTCAAGGCCAATGAGACGTGGCCGGAGACAATCGAGGACTGCAGGCACGATCTAGCCCATCCCACCAGTTTGGTAAGTTTTCCGTGCTTCAAGGCGTATCCCTTTCTTGCATGCTCAAGGAGGATGTCCCAACTTCCCTATTTTCCTTTTCAAGGTTGGACAAAGAAGGCGGAGCAGATTCGGTGTTTGGCTCCGCTGCCCGAGGAACCAGCCATCCCGCTTTTGACAAAGATGCTGGTTCCGGCGCCCTACGTGGCGCCAGAGAAGAAGGCCAAGAAGAAGGCCAAGGGGACCAGAGGAGGCCTCCATCCCAAGGGTACTTCATACATGGCGTCCGAAGACGCCGAAACTCACTCCGTCGCCGAAGACGAGGAGGAGGAGGGAGAGGAGGAAGAAAGCAACTCCCCCTTCCCCGAGGGCGGCCTCCACAGATCTAGAAGCAGAGGCGTCCAAGAAGGGAAAGGCTTCCCTCATGGATAACTCCGCGTGGGACGTCGATAGCAGCCTAGAACGGCGCCCTCGAAATAAGCCCCTGGCCGAATCGTGAGTATCCGAAGACCCTATCGCATTCATATATCCTGCTATTTTACTTCATAATTTTAACATGTCGAACCATGTACTTGCAGTCCGGCTCGTTCCGCCCTTGAGCGATCCTCGTCTTCGGGGAACACACTGGACCCGAAGGTGATGGACAGCGGGTCCCTTCCAATGGCCTCCTCTCCCAGGGCCATGGATGACACGGAGGTGTTGTCCCGAAGGATCCCCGACCAGGGAGAGATGCAGGAGGCCGTCAGGATGGCGCTAGAGGGCGAGACCTCGGCCGCCGGACACATGGGGGAGCAGATCCCCATGGAGACTGGCGATGGGGGCCACGTCCAATTCGGCCCCCAGCCGAATACGGTCCCGGAGACCTATACAGTTCCGGAATCTGGCAAGCAGCCTCCTTCATCGGAAGGAGGTGTGCCCACTCCATCGGTGACCTCTGTACATCTAGAGGCGCCGGATACTCTATAGAAGTGCTGCAAAGTGCTTCCATCATCGAGGAACACCATACCCTCATGGGTGCGGTGATTGAGAAGATTCAGTCTGCGAAGAGTGGACTGACCGAAGCCTGCTCAAGCCTTCTAATAGGCTTTGAGGTAAGCTCTGCATTTATGTAAAAAGAGAGTTACAATATAGACAGTAGCCCCTGAGACTCTGTTCGGGGTTCAGAAAGAAAAGCCGAACAGAGGATCAAGTAGTTTTTCGCAGGAAACTAACCATGTGTGTCTATGTGAATAAGCAGGCGTCGCTGCTAGCCATGACTTCTCATGCTGCCGAAGTCTCTGGATTGAAGCGGAGGCTGGAACGGACCGAGGAAGAGCTCGGCCGTACGAAAAAGCAGCTGGAGGATACCCAAGGTATGCAATGAT
Source organism: Triticum dicoccoides (assembly GCF_002162155.2). Lineage (NCBI taxonomy): Eukaryota > Viridiplantae > Streptophyta > Magnoliopsida > Poales > Poaceae > Triticum > Triticum dicoccoides. The sequence continues at coordinate 353,862,977 of NC_041386.1, read as the reverse complement.
CTTGTGTATGTCCGGAAGGGATGAATGATGTGAGCTAATCATAGTGCCATGACATTTATTAGGGGAGGCGGCCAAGGTGGAGGCCCTCGAGAAGGCGCTGGTAGAGGCCAAGGAGAGAGCGGCAAAGGAACAAGCCGCTCATGAAAAACACGAGGCCAGGGTTAGCAAGGTCCAGCAGGAGCTCCAGGATGCTGTGCAAAAATGCGAGTCCTTGGAGCGCCAGAATGCGGACCAAGAGTCCGAACTTGCTAAGGCCCACCAAAGCGCGCAAGAGGCCTAAACTGAAGCCCAAGGCGCCCTCCCAGAAATCCAAGAGGCCAAGAAAATCTTGGCGGGTAAGGCTTTCATTATGCAAAGCAAGTATGTGATGAAGAAGTATCTCTTACTGACCCGGATTTGGAGTTCTCCAGGGGCGTTTGTGGATCTGCCGCGTAGTGTTTATGATGCTGCGGAGTTCTTCCGAACCGAAGAGGGGAGCTCAATGGAGAAGCTGTTCTGGTCACAATACCTTGTAACAGAACATCTGGTGCCATTTAGCGACCAGCTAAAACAGTTGGTCGAGTTGCACAGGGTGGCCGAACTAGCCATGAAGGATTTAATAATCTGGCTATGGCCTGCGGAAGCCCTACCCGGCAGCTACTTTGGACTCGTGAAGCGGCTGGTCAATGCCTGCCCTCGGCTTGACGCCATCAAGCGGTCGGTCTGCATAGAAGGTGCGCGGATGGCCTTCGCCCGTGTCAAGATACAGTGGGCGAAGATGTACGCCGTCAAGCTCGCGACCGAAGGACCGCCCGAGGGCAAGGAGCACCGCACGCCCGAGCAGTATTTTCCGGATGTTCTGAAGGGATCCCGCATTGTGGCGGAACAATGTACTAAGGACATTATGTTTGAATGAATACATTCATGTTATTCCGTCCCGTATGATGAAAACAAGGCTTGATATGTAATATAATGCTTTGTTGTTTGTTTATTTAAAGTTTTACCTCTTGTGCGGCCATTTCATCAAGTCTGAGAGTTGGCCAGTCATCGGCTTCAGCCCCCACGTAGGTAGTATGGGGGTGTTCGGGATGAATCTAAATACTCCTTATCCAAGAGTTTGGTCCTTAAAGGAGGTGTTTAGCGCAACGAACCAGGCAATCAGACTATGTGGCTTTATTACCCTCACTTAGCCATAGGAGTTTGACAATGAAAATGTAGGCGCAACCCCTAGTATCCAGACTAGGGTGCTGTAAACACCTGATCGGATAAGAACCAATTCGTCGCATAATGCAAGAAAAATCGCTAAAGATTTGAAACCCCCAAAGAGCTGGCCAGCTCACGCCGCATTATGACAGTCAATTTTCGGCTTGTCTACTGAGGTGCTCATCCGGATAAACCAGGCCACAATCGTAGTAGTTCTCCCTTTACTACCCTAGCCGATATAGCGGGACATAAGGTAGTAAGCACAGGAGCCGGGCAACCCAACTATTGACCAAAGACATGATTCGGAGCCAATGCATATAATGCTAAATTCGGGGTGCTGAACTATACTGTAAAAGTGTTCATACTTGTTGCCATAGTGTGGGGCGTAATAAAGCCCCTGGCGAATTACAGCATACCAAGGTGTACAGATGCAAATTAAAATAGCGAAAATAAAAAATAAAGAAGAAGCTAGTGCCACATATGTTGGGCCGCAAACTGTTTCCATTATAATTTTGATTAATACGTCAAAGCGTACTTGAACAAAAAATGCGATAAGCAACAGTGGCTATTTAACATGCCAATACCAAGGGGGAGCTACGTACGGGTCCTGAAAATAGGTAGAATGATCGCCAAGAAGGACATCTAGAGATTCCCCCGTACGTATGTGCTACTTGTCACCTTGGTGTAGCCGTCCTTCGAAAAGACCAATTTATCAGGCCGTCGAGAGGGGCCTGTGAAAAGAAACCAAAAAAGGGAAAGTAAGCATATGTGTGTCCCGGGAAGGTCGAGCCGTATTGTGGATCACAATATGGTTATGCCTCCGTCTCTGCCCATGGTATTTTTAGTGCATAGTTATGTACGCGGGGTACATATGCCGCCACTTGGTCGGGACTGAGATGGAGGTCGAATTGCTAATCGAGCCCCCGACGAGCTGGACTGTCCTGCCGCAGAGTAGTCCGGACTCATTTGACACTGTCCGGGAGCATGGCCGCTGAATTAAGGTTCTGCTTGAGAAGGCCGCTCTGTACCTCTGCGGCCAGGGCAGCGGTGTGCTCCTCGGTACGGAGGGAGCACTCCGTGTTTCCATTGATTGTTATGACACCGCGTGGTCCGGGCATATTGAGCTTGAGATAAGCATAGTGCGGCACCGCATTGAATCAGGCAAACACAGTTCGTCCGAGCAGTGCGTGATAGCCGCTGCGGAAGGGGACGATGTCGAAGATTAACTCTTCGCTTCGGAAATTGTCATGAGATCCGAAGACGACCTCCAATGTGATTGAGCCCGAGCAGCGGGCCTCTACACCTGGTATAACTCCTTTAAAGGTAGTTTTGGTGGGCTTGATCCTTGATGGATCGATGCCCATTTTGCACACTGTATCCTGATAGAGAAGGTTTAGGATGCTGCCACCATCCATGAGGACTCATGTGAGGTGGAATCCATCAATTATTGGGTCGAGGAACAGTGCGGCGGAACCGCCATGACGGATACTGGTCAGATGGTCCCTGCGATCAAAGGTGATCGGGCATGACGACCATGGGTTGAATTTTGGGGCGATTGGCTCTATCGCGTAGACGTCCCTGAGCACATGCTTGCGCTCCCCTTGGGGATATGGGTAGCGTATATCATGTTCACCATTTTGACTTGAGGGGGAAACTTCTTTTGTCGCCCTGTGTTCGGTGGACGGGGCTCCTCATAGTCATTCTCGCTTTGCGACCCCTTCTCCTTGTCTTCGGCATTTAACTTGCCGACCTGTTTGAATACCCAACAACTCCGATGAGTATGATTGGCTGGATTATCAGGGGTGCCATGGATCTGACATGGACGATCGAGTATGCGGTCCAGGCTGGAAGGGCCTTGATTATTCCTTTTATATGGCTTCTTCCGCTGTGCAGACTTGGAGCCACTGAATCCGGCATTGGCCACCGTGTCCTTGGTATTATCACTGTTGCTTTGACGCATGTGCCTCTTGCGTCGGGGCTTGCCGTTGCTATTTCTGGTGTCCGAAGTGCCAGGTTCGCTTGCATTGTTATTGCTATAGGCTAGCCAGCTATCTTCGCCCGCGCAAAAGCGGGTCATAAGCGCCGTGAGGGCTGCCATGGACTTCGGCTTTTCTTGGCCGAGGTGTCGAGCGAGCCATTTGTCCCGTATGCTCTATTTAAAGGCCGCTAGGGCTTCGGCATCCAGACAGTCGACGATCTGGTTCTTTTTAGTTAGGAACCTAGTCCAGAATTTCCTGGCTGACTCTCCGGGCTGTTGAATTATGTGACTTAAGTTGTCGGCATCCGGAGGTCAAACATATGTACCTTGGAAGTTGTCAAGGAAGGCTTCTTTTAAGTCCTCCCAGCTGCCAATGGAATTTTCGGGCAAGCTGTTCAGCCAGTGCCAGGCTGGCCCCTTGAGTTTTAGGAGTCGTAGTCGAGCATGTCGGTTAGATTTTCGACATTGGCTATTAAGTGGGAGGTGGGTGGGAAGCGAAATTCCCCGTCATCAGCCCCCAGCTCAAACCGGATATAATTCGGCAGTGAGTCCCTTGCTAAAGAGAGGGTTTTTAATGAGTTTAGCACATCGCCTAAAGGGGAGAGCCGGAAGATGTCCGCGGAACTGAATTCGACGACCGGCGCCTGGTAAGGCTCGTCGGACGTGGATGCAAGAAGTTCGGAACCAGTGACTGGAGATGAGTCCGGGGGTCCGATGATGCATACCTCGCCCGAAGTTGGGTCTGTGTACGGCTCCAACGCTGCTGAGTCTGCGGCTTCCATGGCGGGGTTAAGCTTCCCATCTTCGGATGGCACAAGTTGCTCCGAATCCAGGGCCGGAGCGCTTACAGGCGCAATCTCCTCTACATGGTCCGATGACAGATTTAGGTCGTGTTCATCGTGGTGGCATGGAGCGGCTGCCATGGGCTCAAATCCGTCGAAGATCAAGTCTCCGCGGATATCAGCGATGTAGTTCAAGCTTCCAAACCTGACCTGACTGCCAGGGGCGTAGCTGTCGATCTGCTCTAGATGGCCAAGCGAGTTGGCCCGCAGTGTGAAGCCGCCGAAAACGAATATTTGGCCAGGGAGAAAGACATCCCAATGGCAGCGTTGTTGTAGATGATGGGTGGGGCCATCGAACCTTCTGACGACGGCACAACGGAACTCTCAATGAAAGCACCAATGTCAGTGTCAAAACGGGCGGATCTCGGGTAGGGGGTCCCGAACTATGCGTCTAAGGTTGATGGTAACAGGAGACATGGGACACGATGTTTACCCAGGTTCGGGCCCTCTCTATGGAGGTAATACCCTACTTCCTGCTTGATTGATCTTGATGAATATGAGTATTACAAGAGTTGATCTACCTCGAGATCGTAATGGCTAAAACCCTAAAAGTCTAGCCTATATGATTATGATTGTCCCTATGAACTAAACCCTCCGGTTTATATAGACACCGGAGGGGACTAGGGTTGTAGAAAGTCCGTTACAGAGAAAGGAATCTTCATATCCGAACGCCAAGCTTGCCATCCACGCCAAGGAGAGTCTTCGGTCTTGTATCTTCGTAGCCCATCAGTTTGGTCCATGTCCAACAGGCCGGACGCTCGAGGACCCCTTAGTCCAGGACTCCCTCAGCAGCCGCGCTCAAGCCTCCACCAACCCTCCTCTTTCCCATATAACCTACGTCCTAGACCGGGTAGGGTCCTAGCTCCTGCCAATTTGGTATCAGAGCGCTTGGGTCCGATCATGTCTGCACCACCACCCACCCCACCGCTACCCACCTCGCCGCTGCCCATCACCACCGCATTGCCAATTCTCTCCATCGTGTCGCTCGCCCTCTCAACCGCGCCGCTGTATCTCCCCACCGTGCCGATCGATACCACCACGGGCGCCGCCGTCGGCGAGACACCGCCCTCCACTGCGCCGCCCGCCGCAGTCTACTCCCCGACGGAGATCACTGGGGTCCTCTATGATCTCGTGACCGCCGTCCAGGGGTATGGCTATACCTGGCCAGCCCCTACGGGTCGCCGCTACCCTTGCCGCCGGCGGCCGCGACCGGGCCGGCCGCCCTGCCATGGTACTCGGCACTCGTGGTGCTTGCAGGGCCCCTCCACCACCACTGGCCGCTGCAGCCACCGCTCGCCGCTGCACCACAATGGCCGCAGTGGCCGGCGCCGGCTGGCGCCGCGCCACCCACGCCGCCATTGTCGGCCCCGCCACCACCCAGCACTGGGCCCGGGTCAACCATGGAGGGAGGCGTGCCAATCCAGCAAGTCCGCTTCCCGCCATCGCTGTCCCCAATTCTGGCCTGGCTGACCGGATCATCACTGTCGTCCGTCTACACGTCGGCTGTGGACCCGCCGGTGCCCACTCTGTAGTACAGCGACCCATCCAGCTCCGTGGGTCACTACGTGGGCCGCGCCAGCACTGACCGGGCATCCCCAGCCTCGCTTCTCCACACCTCCGAGCTAGTTGTCCACATCGATCCAACCCAGAGGCCGCCACGGTTCGCCAAAATTGATTTCGCCACTTATGACGGCACGGAGGACCCCCTCAACTGGCTCAACCAATGCGAGTAGTTCTTTCGCGGGCAGCGCACCCTAGCATCGGAGCACACCTGGCTCGCCTCTTACCACCTCCGCGGCACGACACAACCATGGTATTACACCCTCGAGTAGGACGAGGGCAACATGACTCCTTGGGAGCGCTTTCACGAGCTCTGCCTCCTTTGCTTTGGGCCACCGTTCTGCGGGAGCCGCCTGGTAGAGCAAGGCCACCTTCCCTTCACCTCCACGGTGCAGGACTTCACCGACTGGTTCCAGGCCCTGGCATGCCATGCGTCGGGCATGACGGCGCATCAGCAGACCGACCTCTTCGTTGGTGGACTTCCAGATCACATCCGCGTTGACGTGGAGTTTCGGGGACCCTAGGATCTCCAGACGGCCATGTATTACGCGTGCGCCTTCGAGTGTCGCGCCCAGGCCATGTAGCATGTGGCCCCTACTCGAGGAGGCTGACAGGCCGCCAGGTAGCCCCCTGCATGGGGCCGGCCACCCCCGGCCGCTCCGGCGACTACAACCCCAGCCGCGACGCGGCCCTTCCGTCGTCTCTACCAGTTTGAGCAGCTAGAGTATCGGCGCTGATGATCCACAAGTGTAGGGGACCTATCGTAGTCCTTTTGATAAGTAAGAGTGTCGAACCCAACGAGGAGCAGAAGGAAATGATAAGCAGTTTTCAGTAAGGTATTCTCTGCAAGCACTGAAATTATCGGTAACAGATATTTTTGTGATAAGGTAATTTGTAATACGTAACAAATAGTAAAAGTAAATAAGGTGCAGCAAGACAGCCCAATCCTTTTTGGCAAAGGACAAGCCTGGACAAACTCTTATATAAAGGAAAACGCTCCTGAGGACACATGGGAATTATCGTCAAGCTAGTTTTCATCATGTTCATATGATTCGCGTTCGGTACTTTGATAATTTGATATGTGGGTGGACCGGTGCTTGGGTACTATACTTCCTTGGATAATCATCCCACATATGATTAACCCCTATTGCAAGCATCCGCAACTACAACAAAAGTATTAAGGTAAACCTAACCATAGCATGAAACATATGGATCCAAATCAGCCCCTTACGAAGCAACGCATAAACTAGGGTTTAAGCTTCTGTCACTCTAGCAACCCATCATCTACTTATTACTTCCCAATGCCTTCCTCTAGGCCCAAACAATCATGAAGTGTCATGTAGTCGACGTTCACATGACTCCACTAGAGGAGAGACAACATACATCTCATCAAAATATCGAACGAATACCAAATTCACATGACTACTTATAGCAAGACTTCTCCATTATCCTTAGGAACAAACTTAACTACTCACAAAGCATATTCACGTTCATAATCAGAGGGGTATTAATATGCATAATGGATCTGAACATATGATCTTCCACCAAGTAAACCAACTAGCATCAACTACAAGGAGTAATCAACACTACTAGCAACCCACAGGTACCAATCAGAGGCTTTGGGACAAAGATTGGATACAAGAGATGAACTAGGGTTTGAGATGAGATGGTGCTGGGGAAGATGTTAATGGAGATTGACCCCCTCCCGATGAGAGGATTGTTGGTGATGACGAGTGTGATGATTTCCCCCTCTCGGAGGGAAGTTTCCCTGGCAGAATAGCTCCGTCGGAGCCCTAGATTGGTTCCGCCTTATGGCGGCGGAGTTTCGTCCCATGAGCTTGCTTATGATTTTCTCTCAACGGAAGACTCCATATAGCCAAAGATGGGCATCAGAGGGCCACCAGGGGGCCCACGAGGCAGGGGGCGTGCCCAGGGGGGTAGGGCACGCCCCCACCCTCGTGGACAGTGGGTGGCCCCCCTCTGGTAGTTCTTTCGCCCAATATTTTTTAATATATTCCGAAACATGCTCCTATGAAGTTTCAGGACTTTTGGAGTTGTGCGTAATAGGTATCTAATATTTGCTCCTTTTCCATCCCAGAATTCCAGCTGCCGGCATTCTCCCTCTTCATGTAAATCTTGTAAAATAAGAGAGAATATGCATAAGTATTGTGACATAATGTGTAATAACAGCCCATAATGCAATAAATATCAATATAAAAGCATGATGCAAAATGGACGTATCAACTTCCCCAAGCTTAGACCTCGCTTGTCCTCAAGCGAGAGCCGAAATCGAAAAATATGTCCACATGTTTAGAGATAGAGGTGTCGATAAAAATAAAATACGGACATGAGGGCATCATGATCATTCGTAGAACAACAACATATATATATATATATATATATATATATATATATATATATATATATATATATATATATATATATATATTATCATATGATCTCTTATGCTAAAGTAATGATTCAATCACAAATTCAAGTATGAATCATAAACTTCATTGAGAACCAACAAACTCTAATCTCAGTCATTGAGGCAATTGTGATTTATCATAACATCAGAAAGAGTCAATAAGAGCTTTTATACAAGTCCACATACTCAACCATCATTTAGTCTTTCACAATTGCTAACACTCATGCGATATTTATGGTTATGAAGTTTTAATCGGACACAGAGAAAGATAGGGGCTTATAGTTTTGCCTCCCAACCTTTTACCTCAAGGGTAATGTCGGTGTCAAAACCGGCGGATCTCGGGTAAGGGGTCCCGAACTGTGCGTCTAGGCCGGATGGTAACAGGAGGCAGGGGACACGATGTTTTACCCAGGTTCGGGCCCTCTTGATGGATGTAAAACCCTACCTCCTGCTTGATTAATATTGATGATATGGGTAGTACAAGAGTAGATCTACCACGAGATCAGAGAGGCTAAACCCTAGAAGCTAGCCTATGGTATGATTGTATGTTGTCCTACTGACTAAAATCCTTCGGTTTATATAGACACCGGAGAGGGTTAGGGTTACACAAGGTCGGTTACAAAGGAGGAGATATCCATATACGTATTGCCTAGCTTGCCTTCCACGCTAAGTAGAGTCCCATCCGGACACGAGACGAAGTCTTCAATCTTGTATCTTCATAGTCTAACAGTCCGGCCAATGGAGATAGTCCGGCTATCCGGAGACCCCCTAATCCAGGACTCCCTCAGTAGCCCCTGAACCAGGCTTTAATGACGATGAGTCCGGCACGCAGTATTGTCTTCGGCATTGCAATGCGGGTTCTTCTCCGAATACATCACAGAAGAATTTGAATACGAGGATAGTGTCCGACCCTGCAAAATAAGTTCCACATTCCACCGTAGAGAGAATAATATTTTCGCAGATCTAATTTGCTGGCTTGTTTTAGCAGCATGACGTTATGTCATGGCCCGGTGATTATTCGAACCGTTTCTTTTAACCAGCCTCACACATAATGCGAGGCAGTTTTTCGACACATCTTGTCAAAGCAGAGATCGTGTCCCCTTATCACGGGATTCTCATCAATACAGGCGTGGGTAACCCAACAACGCCATCAATTGCGGCGCTTGGGGGATAAGCGAGTTTTACCAGGCAAGTGGGGACGCTTAGTTTCGTTCGCTCATATAAAGGGATAAGGATCCACCTTTCAATGCACGCCTTCTTCCTCCTTTGCTCATCCGTTTTCGCACACTCGAGCTCTAGCGCCCAAGTCCACACTTCCACCTCAACCTTCTCCAACCATGTCCGGAGCGGGAGGCAAGTGGATGGTCTCCTCCGTCATGGAGGGAGACATCAAGAAACTGAGGAGAGCCGGATACCTGCCCGACGACATCGCGCACCAGCTCCCAGATGAGGGGCAGCTCATCCCCACCCCCAGGCCCCATGAGAGGGTAGTATTCCTCACACATTTCCTCCATGGACTGGGATTCCCTCTCCATCCCTTCGTTCGGGGCTCATGTTTTATTACGGCCTAGATTTCCACGATCTGGCCCCGAACTTCATCCTCAACATCTCGGCGTTTATCATCGTGTGCGAGGCCTTCCTCCGCATCAGGCCCCACTTTGGCTTATGGCTGAAGACATTCAACATCAAGCCGAAGGTGGTGGTCGGCCGCCAGGCGGAGTGCGGAGGCGCCATGGTGGGCAAGATGCCCAACGTAACATGGCTCGAGGGCTCCTTTGTGGAAACCATAAAGGGGTGGCAATCGGGGTGGTTCTATATCACCGAGCCGCGTGACCCTGCATGGGCAGCGGCCCCCGAGTTCTGATCTGGCATCCCCACACGGCTCACCTCCTGGAAAGAGAAGGGCCTGTCCTGGGGTAATTCGAAAGAGCTGACTGGACTCCAAACATGTATTCAAAACATGCTGCTGGACAAGAAGCTCAAGCTTGTCAACATAGTCCAAGTTATGCTCATCCGCCGGATACTCCCGTGCCAACAACGGGAGTTCAACTTGTGGGAATTCAATCCGGCGCAGCACCGAACTCTGAACAGGCTCTTCGACACGACTCATGAAGACGCCTGGAGGGTGTTGTTCAAAAGCGCCAAGGTCCCCCCCTATTACTGAGGATCGCGGATTCAGCGCGAAGCGCCAAGCCAGTGTGGTAAGCTGCTTTACCTTTCACAGGATACTTATTTTTTATATAGATGGACTCTATGCGGGATCTAAACTCCCGTACCTTTGATAGGACTGGCAGAAGATGGCTGGACAGATCGACTGTCCGGCTCCTTTGCCCGAAGGCCCCGCAGACGCTCTTCTCGCGAAGATGCTGACTCCGGCCCCTTATAAGGTGCCGGACAAGACCAAGAAGGCCAAGGGAACCCGAAAGAGTTCCTGACGCCAGGCGTCGTTGGACTCATCGTCCGATGACTCTGCGGTGCACTCTTCCCCCGAAGACGAGGAAGAAGAAGATGATGCTCCCCCACAGACTGGGGGAGACAAGAAAAGGAAGGCCGCCCCTACTGGGGAGGCTGGGGGATCCAAGAAGGGAAGGACTCTTCTTCCGGACAGTTCCACCGCCACCGACGAAGGCAAAGACGAGTGGTTGCCCAGGGTTAAGCCCCGGGGAGATTGTAAGTACTCGGATACCAGAGTAACTCATAGGATTCCTTTATCGCACTGCTTTCCCTAATCGCCGAACATGATTATGCAGGCCGCCACGAGCCAATATCGAGGTATCATCGGACGGCTCCCTGGGCTCGTTGGACATGGATAGCGATCCGGTCCCGACCGCCACCTCCCCTCATCCTGCCGACGACGCTGAGGTGTTGTCTCAAGAGGCATCGGATCAAAGGGAGACAGTACCGGAGGCGCCCCAAGGCGACCTTCCGATCTCCGGGAACCGAGGGGATGGGGCCCCCGAGAGCTCCGAGTTCGGCCCTCAGCCGAACACCGTGCCGGACCCTCCAGCGGTTCCGGGCTCGGGAAGGCAGCCTCCTTCTAAGAGGGGCAAGACGCCTATGCCGGTGACCTCTGTCCATCCAGAGGCACCGGACAATCTGCTGGAAGCTCTTCGCAGCGCTTCCATCGACGAGGAGCACCGCACTATCATGAGTGCGGTGATCCAGAAGGTTCGGTCCGCCAAGAGCGGATTGACTGAAGCCTGTGCCAGCCTTCTAACAGGCTTCGAGGTAAGTGTTTTAAAATGTAGTAGAAATATTACCGCATAGACAGTAGCCCCTGATGCTTTGTTCGGTGTTCACAAAGAAAAGCCGAACAGAGGATCAAATAATATCGCAGGAGTCTAATATAAGTATGTCAATATGCATATGCAGGCTTCACTGCTGGCGTCCGCCGCACTGACTGCGGAGGTCGCCGTACTGAAGCAGGCCCTCAAGGGGTCTCGGAAAGAGCTCGGCCTTGCTAAGAGGCAGCTCGAGGAGAACAAGGGTAAGTAATACCCCGTCTATAGATATGTATATATATATAAAAAGGACGCGATTGCCAAATGACAGGATCATTGTATGTTTGTCAGGGGCCACGACCGAGGTGGCGACCCTGAGGCAAGCGCTAACCCAGGCCGAAGATAAAGCGGCCCAGGAGCGCACCGAGCGAGAGAAGCACGAGGCTCGGGTGGGCGAGGTGCAGCAAGAGCTCCAGGCTCTCATGACGAAGCACGAGGCATTGGAGCTTGACTCCAAGACGTGGGAGTTTGAGCTTGCCGCGGCCCTCGAGAGCGCAAAAAGTGCCAAGGCCGAAGCCCAAAAGGCCCTCCAAGAGATCGACGCGATGAAGAAGATAGCGGCGGGTAAGGCTTTCTATATGCAAAGCAAGCATGTAAAAGTAAATTACCGATTACTTACCGGATCCGGAGCTCTTCAGGAGCATTCGCAGATTTACCCTGCAGTGTGTCCGATGCCGCGCAATTTTACCAGGCCGAGGACGGAAGCTCGACGGAGAAGCTGTTCTGGTCTCAGTATGCTGAGGCCGAACATCCGGTGCCGATGAGCGACCAGCCGAAGCAGATGGTCGAGCTACATAAGGCGGTCGATCAGGCCATGAAGGGCTTTATAGTCCGGCTGTGGCCTGGCGACGCCCTTCCAAACAGCTTCTTCGGCCTGGTGAGGCGGCTTGTGGATACCCACCCACGGTTGGAGGTCGTCAAGCGATCCTTCTGCATTGAAGGTGCACGCCGGGCTTTTGCCTGTGTGAAATTGCAGTGGGTCAAGCTAGACGTCGTGAAGCTGATCAAGGAGGGGCCGCCGGAGGGCAAGGAGCACCGCCACCCTGAGATGTACTACGAGGGTGTTCTGTCGGGTGCCCGTCTCATCGCGGATGAGTGCCCAAAAGATGTAATATTTGAATGAGACTTGCTCGTGTGATCCTGTATGATGAAAACTTGTTTCATATGCGCTATGCAACGCTTGTTTGAATTTGAAATATTACCTTATGTTTGGCCGTTTATCCAATCTGAGAGATGGCTAGTCCTCGGCTTCTGCCCCCATGCTGCTAGTGCTGGGGTGTTCGGGATAAACCTGAGCACTCTTTTCCATATTTGGGTCCTTCGAGGGAGGTACTCAGCACAACGAACAAGGCAACCAGACTAATAATGCTTTATCACTCTGACGTAGCCATAGAATTCTATAATTTTAAATTTCGGCGAAGCCCCTGGTATTCGGAAGGCCGAATTCGGGGCGCGATACACGCCTGTAAGCCGGACAGGGCCGGCCCCTCGCCCTAAGCGGGATAAGTCTTTAGGGACTCAAAAAAAAACCTCGCCGGAGAGCGACCAGTCTCTCGCCTTATCATGACAGTCAGTTTTAGCTTTCTCTACTGAGGTGCTAAACCCAGCAGAACCGGGGCACAATCGCAGTAGTTCTCCTAGCGCTACCTTAGCCAATAGAGCGGAACGTAAGGTACCAAAACATAGGAGCCGGGCAAACCCAACATTTGACCAAAGACATGATTCAGAGCTGATGCATATAATGCTATAAGTTCAGGGTGCCGCACTTGTGGAAGTGTTCGGACTTTTCACACCGCATTGTGGGGTACGTAAGCCCTTGGTGTATTGGCCGTACCAGAGTGTACGGTTGCAAGGCATCATTAAAGAACACGTAGATATATATATATATATATATATATATATATATATATATATATATATATATATATATAAAACAAGAATGCAGTAATAGTCATAATGTCATGCATTGTTTATTAAAAAAAATTGCGCTAAGGCAGAGTGATACAGATAGTGCGATAAGCAAAGAGTAGGACTATGTCCCTTCCAAGGGCAAACTGAGGAATGATATTGAATTGAATATTTCACTCGTTACTGTAATCAACCTGGGAATTCTGTGGTATAACGTAGCTGTCTGCCTCCTTGGTTGCTGCATCATGTGTTCGGCAATAGTGCTCCCGGACAGTGTTTCCAGAGATTAAGGTCCTGAAAAGAAAAAAAAGAAAAATAGCCAAACGGGAAGCCCCTGGTGCGGTTTAGGCCGCGTTTTGGGGCGTGCCGCAGTTGTGCCCCCTCCCCACCTGTGCCCATGGTATTTTCAATGCGTAATTATGTATGCACGGTACGAATATCGCCGTTGAGTTGGGATTGGGGTGGCCGCCGCATTGCTATGCGAGCTCAGATCGCGCCAAGAGGTCTATTTGCCGATTGCCCTGAGCGCGCTTGAAGGTGTCCGGGCTTTGAAGCGCCGAACTGGTTGATTGCCTTGAGAGGCTGCTTTGCGCTTCTGCTGCGAGGGCCACGGTGTGCTCCTCAGTTCGAGAGAGCGCTCTGTGTTTCCATTGACTGTAATAACTCCGCGAGGTCCTGGCATCTTGAGCTTGAGGTATGCATAATGCGGTACGCATTGAATCTAGCAAATGCGGTTCGCCCGAGCAGCGCGTGATAACCACTGTGGAACGGGACTATATCGAAGATTAACTCTTCACTTCGGAAGTTATCCGGGGATCAGAAGACCACTTCCAGTGTAATTGAGCCTGTGCAATGGGCTTCTACACCTAGAATGATGCCCTTAAAGGTCGTTTTTGTGGGTTTGATCCTTGAGGGGTCTATACCCATTTTTCGCACTGTGTCCTAATAAAGTAGGTTCAGGCTGCTGCCGCCGTCCATAAGGACTCGAGTGAGGTGAAATCCGTCAATGATTGGGTCTAGGACCAGTGCGACGAATCCGCCATGACGGATACTAGTGGGGTGGTCCCTGCGATCGAAGGTGATCGGGCAGGAGGACCAAGCGTTGAACTTTGGGGCGACAGGCTCCAACGCATATACGTCCCTGAGCGCACGCTTCCGCTCCCTCTTGGGGATGTGGGTTGCGTATATCATGTTCACCGTCGACACTTGCGGGGGAAACCTCTTCTGTCCTCCAGTGTGCGGCTGCCGGGGCTCCTCCTCGTCATCGCTATGCGGCCCCTTGTCCTTGTTTTCAGCAATTAACTTGCCGGCATGCTTGAACATCCAACAATCCCTGTTGGTGTGATTGGCTGGCTTGTCTGGGGTGCCGTGTATTTGACACGAGTGATCGAGTATACGGTCCAAGCTGGACGGGCCCGGCGTACTTTGTTTGAATGGCTTTTTCCGCTGACCGGGTTTAGAGCCTTTGAATCCGGCATTGACTGCCGTATCCTCAGTATTTTTGCTGTTAATGCGTCGCTTATGCTTGTTGCGACGTGAACTGCTATTGTCGTCCTTGGTATCTGAGGTACCATGGTTCTTTGATATGTTATTACTGCGAGCCAACCAGTTGTCTTCTCCCGCACAAAAGCGGGTCATGAGCGTCATGAGAGCTGCCATAGATTTCGGCTTTTCCTGACCAAGGTGCCGGGCTAGCCACTCATCTCGGATGTTGTGCTTGAAAGCCGCTAAGGCCTCCGCATCCGGACAGTCAACGATTTGATTTTTCTTTGTAAGGGACCGAGTCCCGAATTGCTTGGCCAACTCTTCTGGCTGCTGAATTATGTGGCTCAAGTCATCGGCGTCTGGTGGTCGCACATAAGTGCCCTAAAAGTTGTTGAGGAATTCGGCTTCCAGATCTTCCCAACAGCTAATGGAGTCCGCTGGCAAGCTATTAAGCCAATGCCGCGCTGGTCCTTTGAGCTTTAGTGGGAGGTATTTGATGGCGTGTAAGTCATCACCGCGGGCCATGTGGATGTGGAGGAGGAAGTCCTCAATCCATACTGCGGGATCTGTTGTGCCGTCGTATGATTCAATGTTTACAGGTTTGAAACCTTCTGAGAATTGATGTTCCATTACTTCGTCTGTGAAGCATAAGGGGTGTGCGGCGCCTCTGTATTGGGCTATATCTCAACGCAGCTCAAATGGGTCTTGCCCGCTGTGTTCGGCCCGGCCGGATTTTCTTTTACTGTATCCGGCGTGACGTTTGTCATCTCGCAGAGTGGTGCGCCCTCGTGATCCGTAGATCGATCTTAAATGCTTTGCCTTGTCCTCCAATATGTCTCGCAGGTCTGGCGTATCTCCCCATGCCTTTTTATTTGAATGGCATTGGGGTGGAGGCTGAGCTTTTGGATGGAATGCCTCTCTATCGCGGCCACGAGGTGGCCGATCCGCCGTATCATACGCTTCTTCCTCCAATCGGGTGTAACGCCCTCGATGCGGCTATAGCTCCCACGTGTCGAGGCACAACTTAGAGACATAACCGCATTGAAAGCAATGTCGCAAGTTAGGCAATCTTCACAACATCCCATGTAATATAGATAATAAAAGGGAAGATACATAGTTGGCTTACACTCGCCACGTCAATCAAAGTACATAAATAGCATTACAACAATCAAACACTCATGGCCCGACTAGGGCGCCAAAATGAAAGATAACCCAACAAGCGACACGGTCCCGATCACCCCAACTGGGCACCACTACTGATCATCAGGGAAAGACACGTAGTAATGGCGTGAGTCCTCGTCGAACTCCCACTTGAGCTCAAGCGCGTCATCTGGAACGGAATCATCAGGCCCTGCATCTGGTTTGGAAGTAATCTGTGAGCCACAGGGACTCAGCAATCTCGCACCCTCGCGATCAAGACTATTTAAGCTTATAGGTAAGGGCAAGGTAAATTATATGTGGAGCTGCAGCAAGCGACTAGCATATATGGTGGCTAACCTGTTCGCAAAAGAGAGCGAGAAGAGGAGGCAAAGCGCGAACGAATAACTAGAGGACATCCTGCGGCAAGCATTACTCCAACACCGTGTTCACTTCCCTGACTCCGCTGAGAAGAGACCATCACGGTAACTCACACTGTTGATTCATTTTAATTAAGTTAAGGTTCAAGTTGTCTACAACCGGACATTAACAAATTCCCATATGCCCATAACCGCGGGCACGGCTTTCGGAAGTTCAAATCCCTGCAGGGGAGTCCCAACTTAGCCCATGACAAGCTCTCACAGTCAACGAAGGAATAGACCTTCTCCCGTGACATTCCGATCAGACTCGGTATCCCGGTTCTACAAGACACTTCGACAAGTTAAAACAAATCCAGCAACACCGCCCGAATGTGCCGACAAATCCCGATAGGAGCTGCACATATCTCGTTCTCAGGGCACACTCAGATGAGACTAGCTATGAGTAAAACCAACCCTCAAGTTGCCCCGAGGTGGCCCCGCAGGCAGCTCAGTCGGACCAACACTCAGAGGAGCACTGGCCCGGGGGGGTTAAATAAGATGACCCTCGGGCTCCGGAAACCCAAGGGGAAAAGAGGCTAGGTGGCAAATGGTAAAACCAAGGTTGGGCATTGCTGGAAAAGCTTTAATCAAGGCGAACTATCAAGGGGTTCCCATTATCACCCAACCGCGTAAGGAACGCAAAATCCGGGAACATAACACCGATATGACGGAAACTAGGGCGGCAAGAGTGGAACAAAACACTAGGCGAGAGGCCGAGCCTTCCACCCTTTACCAAGTATATAAATGCATTAAGATAACAAGGCGATATAATGATATCCCAACAAGTAAATAATGTTCCAACAAGGAACGGTCTCCAATCTTCACCTGCAACTAGCAACGCTATAAGAGGGGGCTGAGCAAAGCGGTAACATAGCCAATCAACGGTTTGCTAGGACATGGTGGGTTAGAGGTTGAACATGGCAATTTGGGAGGCATGATAAGCAAGTGGTAGGCATCGTAGCATAGGCATAGCAAAAGAGTGAGCATCTAGCAAAGCAAAGATAGTAGTGATTTCGAGGGTATGATCATCTTGCCTGCAAAGTTGTCAGAGTTGACTGGATCCTCGAAAGCAAACTCAACGGGATCCTCGTTAGTGAACTCGTCTCCCGGCTCTACCCAAACAAGACAAACAAGCAACAAGGACACAATCAACCACGTGCAAACTCAAACAACATGATGCAAAGATGGTATGCTATGTGGGATCCAATATGTGATGCATATGAAAAATTTGACAAGGAATGAAAGAACCTGGCCTCAACTTGGAAATCCAAGTGTGCCACTAGAAAGATGAGATTAAATCTCTTGAAAACGATATAAAGAACGCCGGAATCGGAGTTACGGTTTGGAAATGGCAAGCAATTCAAATATGACCACGTTCTGCGATTTACAGCAAGTAGCCAACTAGATGCAACAAGATGAACATGCTACAGCACCCAAACATGGCATAAAAATACATGGCAGGGATCTATTCATGATGCTTAACAAAAGACTAGCACTGAGCTATGGCCAAATCATCCATTAACAGGTTCAAACAAGCATGGCAAAAATGCATTTGGTAAACAGATTTCAGACTTAGTGAAATTAACACTTGTCTGGAATTTCATATCAGATAGCACACTTTGGAGCATTAAAACTATATGCTACAGGACCTGAACATGGCAAAGTAAAGCATGGCATGGAGCTACTCCAAGAGCTTAACAAAAGTCCCTTAGTGACCTTGAGCCAAAAGGATCAGAAAATACATTTGCAAGCATGTGAACATGGCAAAAACATAATCAGTTCTCAGACTTAGTGAAAACTGGAGCATGCTGAAACAGATATCAAGTAGGCATGTTTACGAGCTCGATGCACTCACTACAGAGAAATGCATGACAATATAAGCATACACCCATCAATAATGCACAAAATACAAGCTAGACATGGCAAGAACAATAACATAGCATGCACGGATCAACTACAACATCCTCGGCAAATTTGCTAACAAGTAGACAATCTGCCCAGATTCACGAAATGACAAAAGTAGAGCTCGATTGACTCAAGCTAGGGTGCTCCATAATTACAAACAAAGACATGGATGGATAGAGCACTACAAGATTAACAAAACATCCTTACTGATCATCCTCAAAACAGACACGGATCACTAAGAAACAACATGAACATATGGCATATTGAGATAAACAGCTCAAGGACTTAGTGGAAATGCTAAGTCCCTGAAATCAGCATTAACGAATGCACCACTTTGCAAGCTTGTGCTAGTCACCACACACATCACAAAAATACATGGGTTGCACCTCTGGATAGATGGCAAAACATATAACAAAACTCATGTAGAGCTCAGGGGCATATCATGCACACAATAATCATGGCAAAAATGACAAATATCTATTTGGAGCAGCAGATCTGACAATTATCTCAAATAGCACTCTTCCAACAGCATTTCGGGCCTCAAGATGAACTCAAATAAAAATGATGCAATGAGATGAAATGATGTGCTCTCTGAGACGAACATTTTGATATGCTATATGCCCAAAACGGAGCTAAGGATGCAAAGTTACGACACGATGAACATAGACAAAAAGTTGGGGTTTCGGGGAAAAAGTCAACCGTCTCAGATCTAGATCCGGATCTGGGTACTGTAGCGCACGGATTCCGAGGATCACCGGACAACTCGAGGTCACCGGAGATCTTGCTGCGGGGAGGATCCGGTCGGAGGAGGAGGCGCGGGCCGGAGCCGCGCGGCGCGGTCGCCGGCGTGGTCGCGGGCGGCGCCG
>NC_041386.1:353736284-353843298 GCF_002162155.2 Triticum dicoccoides | reverse complement strand
GGCGCTGACACGTGGCGGTGCGGGGGTGGCTGGCGGCGGCGTGTCCGGCGCCGGCGGACAATGTCTGGCACGCGGAGGATCAGATCTAGGGTTTCGGGGAGAAGAAGAAGAAGAAAACGAAGGGGGTCTTTAAATAGGCATAGGAGGAGCTAGGAGAGTCCAAATGAGGTGCGGTTTTCGGCCACGCGATCGTGATCGAACGCTCTAGATTATGGAGAGGGTTTTGGTGGGTTTTGGGGCCAAAATGGAGGGGTGTTGGGCTGCAACACACACGAGGCCTTTTCGGTCCCTCGGTTAACCGTTGGAGCATCAAACGAAGTCCAAATGGTACGAAACTTGACAGGCGGTCTACTGGTAGTAAACCAAGGCTGCTTGGCAAGTCTCGGTCCAATCCGGAAATGTTTAATCCCCACACACGAAAGAAAGGTAGAAATGACCACCGGAGGAGAACGGAGCGCCGGAATGCAAAACGGACAACGGGGAAAATGCTCGAATGCATGAGATCAACACGTATGCAAATGCAATGCACACGATGACATGATATGAGATGCATGACAACGACAACAACACACGGAGACAAAAACCCGAACCCGAGAAAATAAAATAACTTAACACTGGAAACGGCAAGAGTTGGAGTACATATTAGGAAAATCATATCCGGGGTGTTACATCGGGGTAGTAACTTGCGCCTTGGGTAACTCTTGGAGGGCGCTCGAGTTTATATTCCTCGGCCGCGAGGACTTCAGTCCATTTGTTAGCTAGCAGATCTTGATCAGCTTGAAGTTGCTACTGCTTTTTCTTCAGGCTATTTGCCATGGCCATAAGCTGGCGCTTGAAGCGCTCTTGTTCGACGGGATCCTCTGGGACGGGGAATTCATCATCTCCGAGGCTTGCCTCGTCTTCGGAGGGGGGGATGTAATTGTCATCCTCCTCCTCTCCATCTGCCGCTCTCTCAGGAGGGCTGGCTCCTTCATCCTCCTGCTCTAAATCTTGCTGGAGGGGATTGTTGTTGTCTTCGGCACTATCCGGAGTATTATTATCTCATGTGCCGGTATCACCACTTTTGCTTTGGCGGGACTTAGAGCGGCGCCGCTGACGTTGGCGCTTGGGTTGCTTCTTGGAGGGGTCATCCTCCGCTATCTCATCGCCATTGCCTTCATTGGGTGTATCCACCATGTATATGTCATATGACGAGGTGGCTTTCCAGTGCCCTATAGGTGCTGGTTCATGTTCGTCTCCTACATCGTCATCCATACCGTCGACGTCTTCGGAGTCGAAGTCGAGCATGTCGGTTAAATCATCGACAGTGGCTACGAAGTGGGTGGTGGGTGGGCGTCGAATTTCTTTGTCGTCCGCATCCCAATCCTATTGGCCATAATCCGGCCAGGGCTCTCCTGACAAAGAGAGAGATCTTAGTGAATTCAGAATGTCGCCGAAGGGCGAGTGCTGAAAGATATCCACGGTGGTGAATTCCATGATCGACGCCCAATCGGATTTGATTGGCAGGGGCGCGGGCGGTTCAGAGTCAGAAAGAGAATCCGGCACCTTGGAGTCACGGGCTGCGCAGAGGATTATGCTGGTGTTTGGCTCGATCGCCATTGAGACTGCAGCCCCTGAGGCGGTGTCTAACAACCTGTCCTCGATTGGCGCAGTTGGCTCCGAGCTAAGGGTCGGAGCTGATGCGGGCACGGCCTCTGGGGTACTGTTTGGCGGCAGAGCTAGGTCATACACATCGGGACAGTGCGGCACGCCCGGCTGTGGCTCGAATCCGTCGAAGATCAAGTCTCCGCAGATGTCGGCCGTGTAGTTCAAACTTCCAAATCTAATCTGATGGCCAGGGGCGTAGCTTTCAATCTGCTCCAGATGGCCAAGCGAATTAGCCCGCAGTGCAAAGCCGCCGAATACGAAGATCTGTCCGGGGAGAAAAGTCCCACCCTGGACCGCATCGCCATCGATGATAGTAGGAGCCATCAAGCCTAATGGCGACGACACAGAGGAACTCTCAATGAAAGCACCAATGTCGGTGTCAAACCCGACGGATCTCGGGTAGGGGGTCCCGAACTGTGCGTCTAGGCCGGATGGTAACAGGAGGCAGGGGACACGATGTTTTACCCAGGTTCGGACCCTATTGATGGAGGTAAAACCCTACGTCCTACTTGATTAATATTGATGATATGGGTAGTACAAGAGTAGATCTACCACGAGATCAGAGAGGCTAAACCCTAGAAGCTAGCCTATGGTATGATTGTATGTTGTCCTACGGACTAAAATCCTTCGGTTTATATAGACACTGGAGAGGGTTAGGGTTACACAAGGTCGGTTACAAAGGAGGAGATATCCATATACGTATTGCCTAGCTTGCCTTCCACACCAAGTAGAGTCCCATCCGGACACGAGACGAAGTCTTCAATCTTGTACTTCATAGTCTACCAGTCCAGCCAATGGAGATAGTCCGGCTATCCGGAGACCCCCTAATCTAGGACTCCCACAGGTAATGTCAACAATAATAGTTCATGAAAACTCACATCCAATTAGCTATATATATATATATATATATATCAGGATCTTTCCAACACATTGTGCTTGCCAAAGGATAAAATGTAAAAAGGAAATGTGAAGATCACGGTGACTCTTTGCATGAAGTATAAGACAAGAATAAAATATAGGCCCTTCGTAGAGGGAAGCAGAGGTTGTCATGTGCTTTTATGGTTGGATGCACAAAATCTTAATGCGAAAGAACGTCACATTATATTGCCACTTGTGATATGGACCTTTATTATGCAGTCTGTCGCTTTTATTTCTTCCATATCACAAGATCGTATAAAGCTTATTTTCTCCACACTAATAAATCATACATATTTAGAGAGCAATTTTTATTGCTTGCAACAATGACAACTTACTTGAAGGATCTTACTCAATCCATAGGTAGATATGGTGGACTCTCATGGCAAAACTAGGTTTAAGGATATTTGGAAGCACAAGTAGTATCTCTACTTGGTGCAAAGAATTTGGCTAGCATGAGAGGGAAAGGCAAGCTGAACATGTTGGTTGATCCATGACAATATAATTTATTTCATGTTTAAGGAAACATAACCCATTACGTTGTCTTCCTTGTCCAACATCAACTTCTTAGCATGTCATATTTTAATGAGTGCTCACAATCATAAAAGATGTCCAAGATAGTATATTTATATGTGAAAACCTCTCTTTCCTTATTACTTCCTATTAATTGCAACAACGACCAAAACTATGTTTGTCAACTCTCAACAACTTTTATCTATCATACTATTTATATGTGAAGTCATTACTCTCCATAAGATCCATATGATCTCTTTATTTCTTTTTATTCTTTTCTTTATTTTATTCCCTCAAGATCATAGCAAGATAACCAATCCCTTGACTCAACACTAATCTTTATTATATATAGCTCACGGACTCGATTACATAGAAGGATCATAAAGCAAAACTAAAGACTAGATCATACTAAAACTTTATTCTACTAGATCAAGATATTACCAAAGGGATCGAGCTAAGAAAAATGGTAAATATAAAAGTGATGGCGATACGATACCGGGGCACTCCCCCAAGCTTGGCAGTTGCCAAGGGGAGTGCCCATACCCATGTGTTTATGTCCCCTTCATCGGGGGTGGTGATGATGGAGTTGTTGATGATGTAGGCTTGTCGTCCATCTTCCAAGGCATAGGCTCACTATCATAGAAGGATGACCGAGTCTCTGGGATCCTCAAATCTGCAGCCAAACTCATCCTCTTGAATCTATATTCATACTCACAGTTTTGGTTTTGCAGGTCATAGATCTGGGCTTGGAGGCGCTCGATTTTCTCATGAAGCTTGAAGATGGCCTCCCCAATGTTCTTGTCATCCAACTTGTGGTTGTTGGTGAACTCCATGATCATTATATGATTGGAGTCAAGTCCATGTTCTACCATCTCCTGGCACTTGAAAACTTGTTGCTCCATTGCCTCGAGCCTTGTTTCCATGCTTCCGGTCCTCCTTGGTCCCTCAACATCGCGGATGTGCAGCAGCCCCTCACGCATCTCAATGGTTTGAGGGTGTTCCAGCACCTCCACGAGGTAGGGGTTGATGACCTTATCGAAGAACTTGTCCTTGGGGGCACTTGAAGACGCCATGGCGATCTAGATCTGTCAGAGAAACTGCTCAAAACAAAGACATAAGATATTTGTGTGATACGGTGGTCAAAACCTTCGGGAGATTATATAATGAATTTTTATCGACCAAAAAAAGTATCGTGCAAGAAAACGGAGTCCATAGAGCACACGAGGTGCCCACGAGGCAGGGGGCGCGCCCAGGGGTGTAGGGCGCGCCCTCCACCCTCGTGGAAGCCTCGTGTCCTTCCCGGCCTGCTTCTTATTTTCCTGTTTTCTTAAGTATTCCAAAACGGAGAAAAATTTCTATTAGAAATGTTTTGGAGTCGGTTTACTTACCATACCACATACCTATTCCTTTTCGGAGTCTGAAACGTTCTGGAAAGTGTTCCTTATGTATTCCTTCAGGGTTACGATTTCAATAACATTAGTTTCACCATTTATGGGATTACCTGAGATATAATGTTTTATTCTTTAACCGTTCACCACCCTCGGATTTGTGCCTTTGAAGTTGTTGATTTTTATGGCACCAGAACGGTAGACCTCCTCGATAATGTAAGGACCTTCCCATTTAGAGATAAGTTTGCCTGCAAAAAATCTTAAATGGGAGTTGTATAACAATACATAGTCACCTACATTAAACTCACATTTTTGTATCCTTTTGTCATGCCATCTTTTAACCTTTTCTTTAAACAGTTTGGCATTCTCATAAGCCTGGGCTCTCCATTCATCAAGTGAGCTAATGTCAAAAATCCTCTTCTCACCGGCAAGTTTGAAATCATAATTGAGCTGTTTAATGGCCCAATATGCCTTATGTTCTAGTTCAAGAGGTAAGTGACATGCTTTTACATAAACCATTTTATACGGAGACATACCCATAGCATTTTTATATGCAGTTCTATAGGACCATAATGCATCATCAAGTCTCTTAGACCAATTCTTTCTAGATCTATTAACAGTCTTTTGGAAAATTAATTTAAGTTCTCTATTACTTAATTCTACTTGACCACTAGACTGTGGATGATATGGAGATGCAATTCTATGATTAACATCATACTTAGCAAACATTTTACGAAAAGCACCATGAATAAAATGTGAACCACCATCAGTCATTAAGTATCTAGGGACTCCAAACCTCGGAAAAATAATTTCTTTAAGCATCTTAATAGAGGTGTTATGGTCAGCACTACTAGTTGGAATACCTTCTACCCACTTAGTAACGTAATCAACAGCAACTAAAGTATGTGTGTACCCATTAGAGGAAGGAAAAGGTCCCATATAATCAAAGCCCCAAACATCAAATGGTTCAATAACAAGTGAATAATTCATAGGCATTTCTTGACGTCTACTAATATTACCAATTTTTTTGACATTCATCACAAGACAAGACAAACTTACGGGCATCTTTGAAGAGAGTAGGCCAATAAAAACTAGATTGCAATACCTTGTGTGCAGTTCTGTCTCCAGCATGGTGTCCTCCATAAGTCTCAGAGTGACACTTGTGTAGGATCTATTCCTGTTCATGCTCAGGTACACAACGTCTAATAGCACCATCTACTCCTTCTTTATAAAGATGTGGGTCATCCCAAAAGTAATGTCTTAAATCATAGACGAACTTTTTCTTTTGCTGGTATGTGAAACTAGGTGGTATAAATTTAGCAACAATGTAATTAGCATAATAAGCATACCATGGAGCAGTACGAGAAGCATTTATGACAACTAATTGTTCATCAGGAAAGATATCATCAATAGGTAGAGGGTCATCAAGAACATTCTCTAACCTAGACAAGTTGTCTGCAACGGGGTTCTCACCTCCCTTTCTATCAATGATATGCAAATCAAATTCTTGTAGTAAGAGAACCCATCTAATAAATCTAGGTTTAGCATCTTTCTTTTCCATAAGATATTTAATAGTAGCATGATCAGTGTGAACAGTTACTTTAGAATCAACAATGTATGGTCTGAACTTATCACACGCAAATACAACTGCTAAAAATTGTTTTTCAGTAGTAGCATAGTTTCTCTGGGCACAGTCTAGAGTTTTACTAGCATATTGAATAACATTTAATTTCTTATCAATTCTTTGTCCTAGAACAGCCCCTACAGCATAATCACTAGCGTCACACATAATTTCAAATGGTAAATTCCAATCAGGAGGTTGAACAATAGGTGCAAAAACCAAAGCTTTCTTAAGTATTTCAAATGCTTCTACATAGTCATCATCAAAGACAAAAGGAACATCTTTTTTAAGAGATTAGTTAGAGGCCGAGAAATTTTAGAGAAGTCCTTAATGAACCTCCTATAAAAATTGGCATGACCAAGGAAGCTTCTTATACCTTTAATGTCCTTAGGACACGTCATCTTTTCAATAGCATCAACTTTAGCTTTATCAACTTCAATACCTCTTTCAGAAATTTTATGCCCCAAGACAATACCTTCATTAACCATAAAGTGGCACTTATCCCAATCCAAGACAAGATTAGTTTCTTCACATCTCTGCAAAACTCGATCAAGGTTGCTTAAGCAATCATCAACGGAGGTTCCGTAAACAGAGAAATCATCCATGAAAACCTCAACAATCTTTTCACAAAAGTCAGAGAATATAGCAGTCATACATCTATGAAAAGTATTAGGTGCATTGCATAAACCAAAAGGCATACGTCTATAAGAAAAGGTACCGAAAGGACAAGTAAACGTTGTCTTTTCTTGATCCTCTTTTGACACAGGTATTTGAGAGAAACCAGGATAACCATCCAGAAAGCAAAAAATGTGTATGTTTGGATAGTCTTTCTAGCATTTGATCAATAAAAGGTAAAGGGTAATGATCCTTTTAGTAGCTTTATTTAGTTTGCGGAAATCAATTACCATTCTATAACCTGTAACAATTCTTTGTGGGATTGATCAAGCTTGAGATGGAGCTCTTGCCACCCCACCTCACCTCCCACCCCTCCCATGGCAACCATGGCACCGTCCAAGATCTCCTTTGATTCCACCATCATAATCCCTTTCCATGCCAATGGATCCCTTCTGTGATCCACACTCCATCGCCCATCAATTGGATTTTTCATTTGGTCACCATTTCAGAGGTGAGATCCATAAGTTCTTCCAAACCTCGGTTAACCCCATCTCCTCTTCCTATGGTTTCTCCCTCGTGGTCTCATTTGCAAGATTTGGTTTCCATCTAAATTCCCACAATGTGAGTTTGGAACTATCATCTTGCACTGGAGGATCCTATGAATCATTTGAGGTATCTCATATCAAGGGCAATGTTTTTAAGTTCAAATTTTGTTCCAAGGCCGTGGGTTTCTTCTTGGTACGTAAATCATATTTCATCTGTGATGAATTCAAATGCTATTTCCACTTATGGAGTGGTGGAGGCCCAAATTGGATTTTTGAAGAGAAGAAGTGGTATAGAGAACAAGATTCTGAATGGACTATTGTCACGCGACGTCATAAAGGTAAGCACACAAATCTTGTACCTACCAATCATGTTTATCGTAGAGTTCTGGGCCATCTAACATCCACACACTTGAGAGATGTTACTCATAGTACTAATCTATTATCGGGGGCGAATGTTATTCCTCTTGGATCTACGCCACATGGCCTGCCGATTCCTGTTGATCGTGATCTTCGCTCGCTGCCGGTAGATGCAACTACCCACATGCATAGCGGATCGGCCATTGCATGCACTAGTGCAAGTTTGAATCAGTCGGCCCAAAACACGTCCGCGGAGCCCAACAGGCCGACATGTATGGAACATCCCATCTACTAAGAAGATGTATCGTCTGGGAGGAAATCCACTGACATATCCAATTATATTTTCTGCCAAAAATGCCTTGGTACTGGTCACGCGCGTAATCAATGCAACAATAGAATCAGGTGCCGCGTTTGTTACCGATATAATCATATCGCCAGATTTTCTTTCAACAAGAATAACATACTTAATGCTTATCGGGTCAAACAGAACCAGGATCCTCCAACTGATATATCTGAAGCCCGCCTAGTCCCCTCGGCTTCTCCCCTCGGTCTTTCTCCCTCTGCTCCTCCTGCCACCATTGCAAACCCCGAGATGGCCTGCTACCCTTGCAACCCGCTCCCCCACCTTCCTCCCGGCACTATGATCAT
The DNA here is from genome assembly GCF_002162155.2 of Triticum dicoccoides. NCBI lineage: Eukaryota > Viridiplantae > Streptophyta > Magnoliopsida > Poales > Poaceae > Triticum > Triticum dicoccoides. The sequence continues at coordinate 353,835,049 of NC_041386.1, read as the reverse complement.
CCCTCTTGGCCCTCTCCGTGCTCGCCGTGGATATGTGGTTCTAGGAGGTGACCTCCCGATGGTCTGCGATGAGTGGGCAATCGCCACGCTCGTCCCCGAGGTATCTGCTGAGGAGTTTCATGGCGCCATTGCCCTGATCACGAACTACCTGGAGGGACGTGGATGGCGCATCAACTACACATCCCGTTGTGGTATGGGTACTGCTCTGGTTCAGTTTACAACTGCCTGTTCGCGTGATACTGCTGCCAGTCTTAATCCGTTTCAGATTGGGGACTCTGTTCTTAGAATTAGCAAACATGATAGATGTCTTAATTACCGCAGCATAACTTTCACTCATGATGTTTGGATCCTACTCATGAACTATCCATTAGAATGTTGGGATGTTGGGGTGATTAGCCGCACTGTTTCACCATATGGTCGCTTTCTGATCTGGAACAAAGATCCAAGGGACAAATCAAGGGTTATTGTTAAGCTTAGGGTCATGAATGTTGACACTATTCCAGTTATCTTAGTAGTACTGAGAAATCTTGATGATCTTGGCTATGGTGACTCGTGGACTTGCCCAACTTATATTCTGTCGAGGGAACTTATTGGTCAGCAAGGGGGTGATGAGGATCCATTGCCACCTGATGGTGGAAATCCTCACCCCCTTCCTCATGTTCATGGAGGTTTCTGGCATGATGAGGTTTTAGGGAATATACATATGGATCAGGTTGTTATTAATCCTCATAATGAGAACCTTGGTGCACCTTATGAGGATGTTCATGTTGTCCATAATGATAATGTGAACCATGTTGCTGATCACCTGGCTGCTGTTACTGAACCTATTACTGTTGATCATGTTGAGGCACCTTCTTTGGAGGAAGTAAGGGCACCTGTCCAGATACACTCCAGTACTCTCTATGTTGAACCTCATGAGACACTTGGGCCTGATTACATCCCAATTAATCCTATATCTTCACAGCCCAGCTTTCAGAAAGTTCCAAGCCCTGTGTTTATCCCCAAGAACTGTAGCATGAACTACAATGACATACCATCCTCTAGCAGTTCCTAGCCTATGCAGACAAGCAACATTGCTGTTGAGGGTGCTACTGAGCACATCAATGTACTTCAGGAACTTATTGGTAACCTGGTGACAAATGCTCAGGACATCATCCCCAAACTTGGTGGCAGCCAGATTGTCAATGCTTCCTGCAATATGGTTGATGTTGTGAGCACAAATGGTAACAACAAAAGATGTTATCTACATATTCAAACCATCCAGAATGAGCCACCTAAGAATGCCAGCTCTGTTAGCATTGAGGAGATCACATGCCAGGAATTTATTGAAGTTCAGAAATGTAGCGACCCGACCTCAGACGGTCAAGTCTCTGTGCTTACGTGTCATCCTTGGATCGGTATGCTGACACACACAGTACTCGAGGATTTATAACAGAGGTAAATCACATGTAAAAGTAACATAAATACTATTACCTCAATCCAAATAGCGGAAGTAACAACAAGGTTGTGGATTCCCATCAACACCAACGGCAAAGTTGAGTGTAGAAATCGTAACCCTAACGTATCACTTACTCGTCGTAAGAAGTCCTGCAACATGAGACGTTGCAGCCACAAAGGGTCAGTATATTGAATGTACTGGCAAATTCACACCATAGGAGAATGATGAATAAAGGCTATCACTACATGCATATTTGGCTGGTGGAAAAGCTCTATGGTTATAGTTTTTGCGAAAAGCCAATTTTTCCCTACTGCAAAGGAATATATTTTATTTAACTACAAAGTTGGTTGAAAATATTGAGAAGGTTCCTCCAACTCAATCCCAAAATAATAATCATTAACCCAACAAATTATTTAAGTAACGTGATGAGATCAATATGATAATCCAAGTACCAGAGACTCAAATTGTCCATAACCGGGGACACGGCTAATCATGATTAGTTTGTACACTCTGTAGAGGTTTGCGCACTTTTCCCCACAAGACTTGATCTCCTCCGTTGGATTTCTCGCACTACATGATGTTTGAGAAATGGATGACCGAGACACAGTCTTTCAGAAGCATTAACTCTCTACTCCGGATAGACTATACCACCTACGACCCACTACCTGCTAGTCTATCTCTTCAAGAGCTTCACGCAACTTACTCAACTATGCTAGAGCCCATAATAGCTTGTGGCTGCACACGGAAGTTTCTAGCATGAATAATCTTATGATCCCTTTGAGCCTGGGTGGCGAACCATAGGATGATCACACGGTAACCCCGGGATCTCCTAGGACAACACTGGTATATCCCCAGGTATCCGGGCAAGTCCACTGGTATATCCCCAGGGTGCCCCAACCAATCCACCCAGATGTGTATTAAAGTAGCCACCTTAAGTTAAACCTTAGTTAACAATAATCTCTCACATCTTTCATGAATTCTCTCAAACCAATCCACGTCTACGTGCATAGCATAGTGATATAAGCATAACGTAGAAGTAACTCCCAGGGGTTTGATAATAAAATGGCAATAGGTTCTACCTCATCATCTACTTCTCAACCCACATGTTAATGACATCCTAACCATGCAATGTTTGAGGATTGGAACTAATGCATAAAAATTGGGTGATAAAGGGTATCATCAAAGTGTGAACTTGCCTGCAATGTTGATGAAGATGATTCGCACTCATAACTCTTGATAGTTCTACTCGTCACACTCCGTTTAATCTATCGTAGACAAGCAATAGTAACCACACATAAGCAATCACTCAAAAGATCGGGAAGAACGAAGAAGACAATTCGGTAAACGTCAAAACCAAGAAAATAACTCTTGCAACATAAAACAATTTCTAACAGTACCAAAATTAAGTGAATTTGGGCTTATCAGAAAGTTTAGGTCAAGAGCTTCGATTTGCAAAAAAGAATCAACTAAATCGGAGTTACGAAACTCAAGTTATGTTCAAAAGAAGTTTGAATATGAATCTGAACAAATTTCGAAATTTGAAAATTTCAAAAAGTTGATGTGACAGGTTCACTGGATAGGTGAAAACAAGACGAAGCTATAGGCGCTGGTTTCATCTAATTGATAATCTAATTATTCTATCGTATTAGTCTAAAAATAATAAACTACGGAAGTATAAGAAGAAGAAAAAAACAAAGAAAGATACCTTTATAAGGCAGAGAAAAGACGACTTTGAAGAGAAGAGACAATTTCCAGAGGTCGCGCCGGAGGGGAGAAATATATTTTTCTTAAATGAATCTAGTCAAACCAAAATATTGATTTAACCCGAATAGGATGATTTTTGGAGGCTCTATGGGTTTATATTTATTGGTGGAAAAGAGGCTTAGGGGTCAAAGGCTAGGCAATGTGGGACTAAACGTAGACGAAAATATACGAAACAGAGAAGAAAAGAGGCGGATGGGCCTAAAGGCCTTCGGCCGGCCGCACGCGCACGCTGCGTCTGCAGTTTTAAAAAAAACAAAATTGGCCTAAGAAAGAAAAAAAGGCTGGCTGGGCCTGGCCCATTTAAGAGAGAAAAAAACAATGGCGCGCCAGAAGCTACTATACTGTGCATGTAGGCGATAAATAAATATGGGCCGCACGTACAATTTTTTTTAAATAGAAACAGAAGGAAAACCGAATAGGAAAGATAAAATAAAAATTTTATATAGGCATATAATATACCAAAATTTGCAGAAAAAGATTTTCTACAACATGGACATTTTTATAGTGCCAAATAAAATCCACACAAATTTAGATAATTCAAAGAGTGCTACTGCTGTAATAAAATCCGATAAAAATCATTTTAAAAATATCAAAATGATTTCAAATTTATTTCTCTCCAATTTTCTGTTGTAGGGAATCATGTTACCCTAATTTCCATATATTTTATTTTTGGAGAAAATAATTTGAATAAAACTCAAATAACTCCAAATTGAAAATAAATTCAAAAGAACTTTGAATTTAATTCTTTGAAACTCCCAACTCATATTTCATATAATTTGAAGAAGTCATTTTATCTTCTCTCATGAAAATCATTGAGCTGCATGAAGTTTATGAATTGAAATATTTCCAAATGAAATTCAATTATTTTCAAATACCCTTTCATTTAATTTAAATGGAAGAAGTCATATCATCTTTGCTCAAGGGTTTTGTATTTGAAAAGAATTTGAATTCATGGAGATCAGAAAGAAAATATGAAAGTTTGGGAAAGTCCTTTTATTCCCTCTCATTTAACTTTCAAAAAGTTTCGAATTCACTCACTTTCAGTCAATCAATCAAACAATCAATCAAATCTATCTATTTAATATAACATTCCAAAATTTAGAATTTTGGGATGTTACAAGAAACCTTCTAACAGGCAGAAAAAGAAGAAGATCATTGATGACTCTTTCTGCAGGAGGAGCAACAGGATTGCCAAGCTCATGAGGGGCTTCAAAGACCAGGCTGCTGCAGATATTGCCATCAATAATGATGTTAAGACTGATCACAGTACCAAACAGGGCCCTAAGAAACTGAAGAAAGATATATCTGTTAACCTAGGACCTCAGTTTGATGCTGTGATTATTAATAAGCAGGCACCTCCACCTCCTGAATTTCCTATGAAGACCCTGCAGGCTATTGGCACAAGTCCATGTAAGATGGCACCTCAGGATGTGTCTCCTAGTGCTCTGCACTATGACAGCTCTGATGATTAGGATCCCCTACTATGTTGTGGGCTTTGGTGGCTCCCCTAAATGCCATCTTGTTATGATTTCCGTCCTTTTTGCTTGCTCTACCATGTCTTTTGGATTCCTGCGTGCATCATCTATCAGTTTAGTGTGTAATAATTATAGCTTGTGCTACCTATGTTATTGGAGACTGCCTGTCAGATGCTTATGCTGTTATATATACCTGTTCAGCCTGGTTATCTCCTATCTGTCTATGTTCCAACAAGTATTATACAGTGATATTTCTTATACCTCTGACACTTGCTGCAATAGCAAGATTCACAGATCCTCTAGAAGTACATATTATGCTATTCATAATATGTCACAATATTACTACCTATAGATTTGCCATGAATAGAAGTTGGAATATTCTTAATTGGAATGTTAGAGGTATAAACTCCACAACTAGGTGGAATGACATTAGAAAGAAAATTGATGAAAGTGCTTGCTGTATTATGACTTTTCAAGAAACCAAGAGATATACTTTTGACAATGCTTATATCAAGAATTTTTGCCCCAAGAGGTTCAACCAATTTTGTTTTTCACCTTCTATTAGCAACTCTGGAGGTTTGATTACCATTTGGAATGGCAACTTAATGAAGGGCAAGTGATATCCCAAAACTACTATCAGATCACCATTGAGTTTACATCTAATCTGGATAATACCTGCTGGTATCTCACTAATGTTTATGGATCTAACAGCTGTGAAGGTAAACATGAATTTACTGATTGGCTTATGGGTCTGAATATGAACCAGTCTAAGTTATGGATGATTCTGGGTGATTTTAATTTTATAAGAAGTCCTGACAATAGAAACAAACTAGGTGGTGATCCTGCTAGTATGATGACTTTTAATAATATCATTGTCAACCTGGATCTGGTTGAAATCCCACTCAAAGGAAGAGCCTTCACATGGAGCAATAAACAAGATCAACCTCTATTGGAAAAGTTAGACTGGATTTTTACTAGCTCCCACTGGACTACTACCCATCCATCTACTATGGCTATTCCATTAGCTAAAATTTCTTCTGACCATGTACCTATCAAAATTCAGATTGACAGCAATATTCCCAGAAGCCAGATATTCAGATTTGAAGAGTATTGGACTGAATTCAGTGGTTTTATTGAAACTGTGGAGAAACATTGGTTGAATTCCACTCATTTCTCTGATTCTGCTAAAAATTTAAAGTCCAAGTTTAAAGCTATCAGAAGAGGTTTGAAATCATGGAGCAAGCAATACTCCCAACTGAACAAAATCACTGATAATTGTTGTTTCTATGTGAAATTATTTGATGGCATTGAGGACCAAAGACCACTACCTAGGGTGGAAAAGAATTTCAGGAAATTGCTCATCAAACATACAAACAAGTTGCTGGAGGCTAAGAGAATTTACTGGAGAATCAGGGCAAACATCAGATGGGCAAACCTTGGTGATGAAAACACTAAATTCTTTCATGCAATTGCTACTTATGTATTTAGGCACAACTACATCACATATCTTATGACTATGGATGGACAGCAAGTATTTGATCATGATCATAAAGCTGCTATACTATGGGCTTCTTTTAAAAATAGGATTGGTACTGAAACAATCTGCACACAAAACTTTGACATATCCCATCTTGCTATGGAGGAGGATCTTTATGATCTAGACAGGCCCTTCACTAATGATGAAATTGATGATATCATCAATAAAATGCCCAATGACAAATCTCCTGGACCTGATGGTTTTAATGGACTGTTTATGAAGAAATGTTGGCACATAATCAAGCAGTACTTCTACAAATTCATCAATGATTTCTACAATGAAATTGTTTCCCTAGCTCCTGTTAACACTGCCTACATAACTTTGATACCTAAGAATGACAATCCTGAAACTCCTGATGATTATAGGCCCATATCCCTTGTAAGTATGCCTATCAAAATACTTACTAAACTCCTTGCTAATAGAGTGCAACAGATAATTATATCTAGAATTAGCAAGAATCAATATGGGTTTATTAAGACAAGGAATATTCATGATTGCCTTGCATGGAGTTTTGAATACATACATATGTGCCACAAGTCCAAGAAAGAAATCATTATTTTTAAGATTGACTTTGTTAAGGCTTTTGATAAAGTGAACCACAAGGCTATCTTATTCATGATGAAGCATCTGGGATTTAGCAACAAATGGGTTAGATGGGTCTCATCTATCCTATCTACTGCTTCTACATCTGTCATCCTTAATAGTGTTCCAGGTAAATGCATACAATGTAAGTGTGGTGTCAGGCAAGGAGATCATTTTCCCCTCTTCTATATGTTATGGTTGGAGATTATTGCAAATCATGGCTAATGATGCTTGGAGAAATGGAACATTATATCTACCCATTGAGACTAATTTTACTGAATGCTACCCCATCATACAATATGCTGATGACACCCTGGTTATCCTGCCGGCTGATGAGGTACAAATTAGAAGTTTCATTGAGATACTTGACAATTTCTCAAAATTCACTGGGCTTGTTGTAAACTATAGTAAATCTTCCATGGTACCAATTAATATGTCTGATGATAAAGCTGAGGAGCTGGCAAATACCTTCAACTGTAAAAAAGAAGCCATGCCTTTCACATATCTTAGTCTACCAATGGGATCTACAAGACCTAAAGTAGCAGATTTGATGCCCATGTATCAAGACTTGACCATAGACTTCTTGGCATTGCTTCCTTAATGTCATACTCTGGGAGACTTGTTCATCTCAAATCTATAGTTGCTGCTCTGCCATTTTTTGCTATGTGTTGTATCAGAGTACCTTTCTCCATATTGGACCATTTTGAAAAGTCTGGCAGGAATTTTCTTTGGTATGGTAAGGATATCAACAAAAAAGGAAATTGTCTTGTTAAATGGGATAATGTTTGCTTGCCAAAAAAAGCAGGGGGCCTGGGTGTGTTAGATCTGAGAACACAAAACAAAACTCTGCTTATTAAATTTCTTTACAAATTCTTCAACAAGCATGATATTCCTTGGGTTAACCTTATATGGAAAAGTTACTATGGCAATGATGAGGTACCTAGTTTCCCTACCATGGTGGGATCATTTTGGTGGAGAGATTGTTGCTCTAATTTGCAAGACTTCAAAAATATGACTATATGCTATGCTGGGAATGGTGATACAATTAATCTATGGTCAGATAAATGGTGTTCTCATACAATATCACAGTCAATGCCTCAACTATTTTCTTATGCAAAGAAGACTGACACAACTCTTGCATTTGTCAGCAACATGGAGGATAGTGAATTTTATGAATTGTTCCACTTTCCTATGTCTTCTATTGCAGTACAACAGAGTATCAATCTTAGAGAGCTGATCAACAATAGAGAGAACCAGCAGCTATCAGATTCTTGGAAATTCTATTGGGGTGACACAAAGTACTCTAATAAGAGAAAATACCTTGAACTAATGGGAAATCCTGTTGATGCTCCTAAACCTTATCAATGGATATGGAAATCATGCTCTTTACCCAAGAAAAAAATTCTTCTTCTGGCTTCTGTTACAAGACAGATTAAACACTAGAGACCTACTCAACAGGAAGAATATCTACATTGAGACTAGTAAGTGTGAATTATGTGATGATGAACCTAATGAACACCTAATGCACCTCTTTTTTAGCTGTGATTTTAGCCAAATCTTCTGGATGAACATTGGTTACCAATGGAACACTGATCATAACCTTATGGAAATGCTCTTGGAGGGAAGGAAGCAAGATACCCATGGCTGCTTTAAAGAATGTTTGATTGCTGGATGCTGGAGTCTCTGGAAACACAGAAATAGCATTATTTTTTATCACAAGGTCAAGAATATGGCATATTGCATTGCCACTTTCAAGGAGCACTTCAGCATGATTATAAAGAAGGCAAAACCTGGATTGAAAGAGGGCATGCAAAGCTGGCTAGATCATTTGTAGACATCTTATTATCCTGTACTATATCCATCATGTAAATCCATATGTAACTGTTCCCCTCTTATAAATGAAAATGAGAATCACACTGGGGGTCTTCCCCACTGTTTTTTGTCAAAAAAATATTCTTTGTGGGATCAATTCATCTTTATCAGTAGGAACAACAGTAATACCTCTCTTCTTAGGGACACAATGAACATGGCTTACCCACTGACTATCAGCAACGGGATAAATTATACCTGCCTCTAGAAGCTTCAGTATATCTTTTCTTACCACTTCTTTCATCTTAGGATTTAACCGTCGTTGGTGATCAACAACCGGTTTCGTGTATTTCTCCAATTTTATTTTGTGCTGGAAGAGAGTAGGACTAATGCCCTTAAGATCATCAAGAGTATATCCAATAGCAGCACAGTGCTTCTTCAGAGTTTTCAATAATTTCTTTTCTTCATGCTCTAAAAGGTTAGCACTAATAATATCAGGATATATCTCTTTCTCATCAAGATAAGCATATTTAAGAGTATCATGTAAAGGTTTAAGCTCAAACACAAGATCACCCTTGGGTGGAGGAGGATCCCCTAGGATTTCAGCAGGCAAGTTGTGTTTCAAAATAGGTCCCTATTTAAAGAATACTTCATCTATTTCCCTTCTTTCATTCATAAACATATCATTTTCATGGTCTAGCAAATATTGCTCTAGAGGATCATTAGGAGGCACGGCAATAGAAGCAAGACCAATAATTTCATCTTTACTAGGAAATTCTTTATCATGGGGTTGTCTATGAAACTTAGCAAAATTAAACTCATGAGACATATCCCCTAAACCAACAGAAACAATATCCTTATTGCAGTTTATCTTAGCATTAACAGTATTCAAGAAGGGTCTACCAAAAATAATGGGACAAAAGTCATCTTGTGGGGAACCGAGAACAAGAAAATGAGGAGGATATTTAACTTTCCCACACAAGACTTCAACATCTCTAACAATCCTAATGGGTGAAATAGTGTCTCTATTGGCAAGCTTAATTGTAACATCAATTTCTTCTAACTCAGCAGGTGCAATATCATGCATAATTTCTTTGTATAAGGAATGAGGTATTACACTTGCACTAGCACCCATATCACATAAGCCATGATAGCAATGATCTCCTATTTTAACAGAAATAACAGGCATGCCTACAACAGGTCTATGTTTATTTTTAGTATCAGGTCTAGCAATTCTAGCAACTTCATTACAGAAGTAAATAACATGCCCATCAATATTATCGGCCAAGAGATCTTTATGAAGCTTTAGCATGATCCTTTATTCTAACACGGAAAGGTGGTTTCTCAATATAAGCAGCAGGAACAACAGGATCATTATAAGTGATAGTATTTTCTTCAACTTTAATAGGTGCAACTACTTTTACTTCAATGGTAGGATTATATTTAAACCACTTCTCCTTAGGGAGATCAACATGAGTAGCAAAGGATTCACAAAAAGAAGCTACTATCTCAGAGTCAAGTCCATATTTAGTGCTAAATTCATGGAAGGCATCGGTATCGATAAAAGATTTAACACAATCAAACTTAGGTGTTATACTTGACTCCTTACCTTCGTCGAGGTCTCAATCTTCAGAGTTGCATTTATTTCTTTCCAATAAATCCCATTTGAATTCAATAGACTTCATCATAAAAGATCCAGTACAAGAAGTATCGAGCATGGAGCAATTACTGAGAGAAACCCGAGCATAAAATTTTTGAATAATCATTTCTCATGAGAGCTCATGATTGGGGCATGAATATAACATTGAATTAAGCCTCCCCCAAGCTTGAGCGATGATTTCTCCTCCGTGAGGCCAAAAATTATATATATAATTACGATCATGATGAACAAAATGCATAGGATAAAACTTCTGATGCAATTCCAATTTCAATTGCTTGTAGTCCCATGATCCCATATCATCACATAGCCTATACCATGTCAATGCATCTCCCTTCAAAGACAAAGGGAAGACCCTCTTCTTTATAACATCATCGGGCATACCTGCAAGCTTAAATAATCCACAAACTTCATCCACATATATTAAGTGTAAATCGGGATGCAATGTTCCATCTCCCGCAAAAGGATTAGCAGCCAGCTTCTCTATCATACCTGAAGGAATTTCAAACTAAACATTTTCAGTAGGTTCAATAGGTTGAGGAGCAACTCTTTCCTCTACTGGTCGGGGTGAAGATACCCCGAACAAGCCCCTCAAAGGTTTATGTTCCATAGTAACAAGTGACAGTAAATTTCAGCACACTATATAAATTTTTCCTTACCAAATTCCACCTACCAAAGGCGCTTCACTCCCCGGCAACGGCGCCAGAAAAGAGTCTTGATGACACATAAGTGTAGGGGATCTATCATAGCCTTTTCAATAAGTAAGAGTGTCAAACCCAACGAGGAGCAAAAGGAAATGATAAGCAATTTTCAGTAAGGTATTCTCTGCAAGCACTGAAATTATCGGTAACAGATAATTTCGTGATAAGGTAATTTGTAATGAGTAGCAAGTAATAAAAGTAAATAAGGCGCAGCAAGATGGCCCAATCCTTTTTGTAGCAAAGGACAAGCCTGGACAGACTCTTATATGAAGGAAAGCGCTCCCGAGGAACACATGGAAATTATCGTCAAGCTAGTTTTCATCACGTTCATATGATTCGCGTTCGGTACTTTGATAATTTGATATGTGGGACCGGTGCTTGGGTACTGTCCTTACTTGGACAAGCATCCCACTTATGATTAACCCCCATTGCAAGCACCCGCAACTACAACAGAAGTATTAAGGTAAACCTAACCATAGCATGAAACATATGGATCCAAATCAGCCCCTTACGAAGCAACGCATAAACTAGGGTTTAATCTTCTGTCACTCTAGCAACCCATCATCTACTTATTAATTCCCAATGCCTCCCTCTAGGCCCAAACAATGGTGAAGTGTCATGTAGTCGACGTTCACATGACACCACTAGAGGGATGACAACATACATCTCATCAAAATATCAAACGAATACCAAATTCACATGATTACTTATAACAAGACTTCTCCCATGTCATCAGGAACAAATGTAACCACTCACAAAGCATATTCATGTTCATAATCAGAGGGTTATTAATATGCATAATGGATCTGAACATATGATCTTCCACCAAGTAAACCAACTAGCATCAACTACAAGGAGTAATCAACACTACTAGCAATCCACATGTACCAATCTGAGGTTTGGATACAAAGATTGGATACAAGAGATGAACTAGGGTTTGAGATGAGATGGTGCTGGTGAAGATATTGATGGAGATTGACCCCCTCCCGTTGAGAGGATCGTTGGTGATGATGATGGTGATGATTTCCCCCTCCCGGAGGGAAGTTTCCCGGCAGAACAGCTCCGCCGGAGCCCTAGATTGGTTCCGCCAAGGTTCCGCCTCGTGGCGGTGGAGTTTCGTCCCGTGAGCTTACTTATGATTTTTTTTCTCGGACGAAAGACCTCATATAGCAGAAGATGGGCATCAGAGGCCCACCAGGGGCCCACGAGGCAGGAGGGCGCGCCTAGGGGGGTAGGGCGCGCCCCCACCCTCGTGGCCAGGGTGTGGGCCCCCTCTGGTGCTTTCTTCGCTCAGTATTTTTTATTAATTCCAAAAATAACTTCCGTGAAGTTTCAGGACTTTTGGAGCTGTGCAGAATAGGTGTCTAATATTTGCTCCTTTTCCAGCCCAGAATTCCAACTGCCGGCATTCCCCCTCTTCATGTAAACCTTGTAAAATAAGAGAGAATAGGAATAAGTATTGTGACATAATGTGTAATCACAGCCCAAAATGCAATAAATATCGATATAAAGCATGATGCAAAATGGATGTATCAGAGGACGCCCCGACCGATGGGCTCGATGAGCTGCCGTCCCCAGCGGCTGCCGAGGCCGCCCCCACGGCCGCCCCGGCGACGACACTCATGGTCTCGCTCCATGCGCTTGCCGGCATCCGCGACGAGCGGACCATGCTCTTGCCGGTGGTGATACATGGCGAGCGCCTGGTGGCCCTCTTCGATACGGGCTCAACACTTAAGTTCTTGACCGAGGCTACCATGCGCCGCTTAGCGCTTTATCCGATGGGCGGGGAGCAACTTCGGGTCACGGTGGCCAATGGAGACCGTCTCCGGTGTCATGGGCTCACGCGGAATGTGCCCATCACCATCACGTGTGTGGGCATCGACTTGGGCTGCTTTGACTTCATCCTCGGCATCGACTTCCTGTGGACCCTCGGTCCCATCCTTTGGGACTTCGACACCCTAACGTTGACCTTCTGGAGTCTCGGCCGCCGCATCCAGTGGGAGGGCGTTGGGGGCGCCTCACCAGCGATGCCACAGCTCCAGCTGGCGGCGGCCACCACCGAGGCCGAGCATCCACTGTTGGATCACCTCCTGCAGAAGCACGGTGACCCCTTCGATGAGCTGCAGGGCCTCCCGTCAGCTCGGGTGTATGATCACCGCATTCATCTCCTACCGGGCTCGGCGCCGGTGGCAGTCCGGCCATACCACTATCCGCAGCTGCAGAAGGACGAGTTGGAGCGGCAATGCGCGCTCTTGCTCGCCGCGGGCATCATCCGAATCTCCACATCACCGTTCTGCGCACCAGTTCTCCTTGTCCGCAAGTCGGACAACACGTGGCGCTTCTGCATTGAGTACTGCGCCCTTAATGCCCTGGCGCTTAAGGACAAGTTTCCTATCCCAATGGTCGATGAGCTCTTGGACGAGCTACATGGGGCACGCTTCTTCACCAAGCTCGATCTCCCGTCGGGTTACCACCAGGTGCGCATGCACCCGGATGACATCGCCAAGACGGCGTTTCGGACTCATCACGGCCATTTTGAGTTCTTGCTAATGCCGTTTGGTCTCTCCAATGCACCAGCGACTTTTCAGTCTCTAATGAACAACTTCCTCCGCCCCTACTTGCATCGGTTTGTGCTCGTTTTCTTTGATGATATTCTTATCTAAAACGCCTCGTGGGCGGAGCACCTTCAGCACGTCGTCATCGTCTTCAATGAGCTTCGAGCACATCGTCTTCATCTTAAGTGCTCGAAGTGCTCATTCGGGACGCCTTCAGTCGCCTACCTCGGACACGTCATCTCAGCCGAGGGGGTGGCCATGGACACCGACAAGGTGGCGGCCATCGTCACCTGGCCGACCCCGCATTCACCGCGAGCCCTTCACGGTTTTGTGGGCCTCATCGGGTACTACCAGAAATTTATCCGGGAGTTCGACCTCAATGCGTCACCACTCACGCGCCTGCTACATCGCGAGGCCTTTGCCTGGGATGAGGAGGCGACTGTGGCGTTCGAGGCCCTCAAGGGGGCCCTCATGACAGGCCCCGTCCATCAGATGCCGGACTTCGACCACCCGTTCGTCATGGACTACGACACCTCCGGTGCGGGGTTCGACGCCGTCCTTCATCGGGTCGATGGACCCCTCGCCTTCTTCAGCAGACCCTTTGCCGTTGGCGGCCCTATCTATGGGGTCAGTCTTTCCGAATTCGCACGAACCACTACAGCCTCAAGTTCTCGTTGCACCAGAGGCTCTCGATTGTGCCGCAGCACCAGTGGATGAGTAAGATCTTCGTCTTCGACTTCACCGTTGAGTATCGACCGGGCCGCCTTAACACTGTGGCAGACGCCCTGTCTCGCCGGGATGCTGACCATGACATTGCTGTCGGCGACTCCGAGGGGGCGGCGCTCTGCATCCGCTCGGGGCCCACTTTCACCCACTTCACCGACATCCGCCGGGCGACAGCAGCTGCACCAGACGCGCTCCTCCTTCAGTAGCAGCTAGCTGCAGGTGAGCTGGAGGAGCCGTGGCGCCTCGCCGACGGGTTGCTCCTTCATGGGCACCGGGTCTTTGTGCCGGCTCACGACGATCTCCGTCACCAGGTGCTGCTGCTGACCCACTCAGCGGGCCATGAGGGTGTGCAGAAAACCCTCCATCGTCTTCGCGCCGACTTCTACATTCCAGGTGATCGGGCCCTGGTCCGCGACTGGGTGCGGTCTTGTGTGACGTGCCAGCATAACAAGACGGAGACAGTATGGCCGGTTGGTCTGCTCCATCCCTTGGAGGTGCCTTCTCAGGTCTGGGCGGATATCTCCATGGACTTCATTGAGGGCCTCCCCAAGGTGCGCGATAAATCAGTCGTTCTCATGGTGGTCGACCGCTTCTCCAAGTCTGCTCACTTCATGGCGCTCAGCCATCCCTATACTGCTGCATCCGTGGCCCGTGCCTTCTTCGACGGTATCATCTGCCTCCACGGGTTTCCCTCTTCGATCATCAGCGATGAGGACCCGATATTCACCGGACATGTTTGGCGCGATCTCTTTCAGTTGGAGGGCGTGAAGCTCCGCCTGAGCACGGCCTTCCATCCTCAGACGGACAGCCAATCCGTGGTCGTCAACAGGGTGATTGCAATGTATTTGCGTTGTGTCATAGGTGATCATCCTCGCGCTTGGGTGGATTGGTTCTCGTGGGCGGAGTACTGCTACAACACCTCCTATCACTCCACCCTACGCGCCACTCCATTTGAGGTGGTCTACGGCCGCGCCCCACCCATACTGCCTATTGATCCGGCGACGGCTTGGATGGACGTGGCCGGTGATCTTATGCGGCGCCGTGACGAGATGTTGGCAGAGGTCCGCCAACGCCTCCTTCAGGCCCAGCAGCTGGCCAAGCTATACTACGACGACCACCATCGCGAGGCGGAATTCACGGTGGGTGATTGGGTGTGGTTGCATCTCCTTCATCGCCTATGCAGTCATTGGACCCACGCGTGAAGCGCAAGCTGGGTCCTCGCTACGCCGGGCCCTTTGCTGTCTTAGAGCACACTGGGGTGGTGGCCTACCGTCTTCAGCTTCTGGTTGGTGCCTGCATCCACGAAGTCTTCCATGTGCAGCTGCTGAAGCCCTTCCATGGGGAGCCACCTGCGGCCCCTCCAACGCTTCCTCCGACCTCCGACGGGCGCCTCCTTCCGAGACCGGAGAAGGCGTTGCAGGCCCAGCTACATCGAGGGGTGTGGTACGTGTTCATTTAGTGGGCTGGACTTTCGGAGGAGGACACTACTTGGGAGCAGCGTGACGAGTTCCGCCAACACTACCTAGACTTCCAGCTCGAGGACGAGCTATTTGCGCTCGTAGGGAGATTTGTTATGATCGGGCAGACTTATGCCAGTAGGAGGCCCACAGGGCAGGTTTTGTTAGGGGCTTAGCCCACAAGTTATCTTATTTTTTATTTCCACCGTGGTTATATATACAAGTTGTAAGACTCTGTTGAGAATTAAGCAATAAGACAAATCCTATTGCCCGGCTCCTAGAGGATCCGGAACCCTAAACCCTAACCGCACCTTGCACCACCGCCGCCTCGCCTCTAGCGCGCCATGGGGCCCCGCCGCTGGCAGCCGCGCTCAAGCCTCCGCCAACCCTCCTCTTTCTTGTACAACCTACGCCCTACACCAGGTAGGGTCCTAGCTCCTACCAATTTGGTATCAGAGCGCTTGGGTCCAATCATGTCTACACCACCGCCCACCCCACTGCTACCCACCTCGCCGCCGCCCATCACCACTGCATCGCCAACTCTCTCCATCTTGCCGCTCGCCCTCTCCACCGCGCCGCTCGGTTCCATCGCGGGCGCCGCCATCGACCAGACACTACCCTCCACCGCGCCGCCCGCCGCCGTCTACTCCTTGGCGGAGATCACCGGGGTCCTCAACGATCTCGTCACCACCATCTAGGGGATACGGCTATACCTAGCCAGCCCCTACGGGCTGCCACTGCCCTTGTCACCCGCCGCCGCAACCGGGCCGGCCGCCCTGTGATGTCTAGTACACAACCTTCTTGTAGACGTTGTTGGGCCTCCAAGTGCAGAGGTTTGTAGGACAGTAGCAAATTTCCCTCAAGTGGATGACCTAAGGTTTATCAATCCGTGGAAGGCGTAGGATGAAGATGGTCTCCCTCAAACAACCCTGCAACCAAATAACAAAGAGTCTCTTGTGTCCCCAACACACCCAATATAATGGTAAATTGTATAGGTGCACTATTTCGGCAAAGAGATGGTGATACAAGTGCAATATGGATGGTAGATATAGATTTTTGTAATCTGAAATATAAAAACAGCAAGGTAAATAATGATAAAAGTGAGCGAAAACGGTATTGCAATGCGTTGAAACAAGGCCTAGGGTTCATACTTTCACTAGTGCAAGTTCTCTCAACAATAATAACATAATTGGATCATATAACTATCCCTCAACATGCAACAAAGAGTCCCTCCAAAGTCACTAATAGCGGAGAACAAACAAAGAGATTATTGTAGGGTATGCAACCACCTCAAAGTTATCCTTTCTAATAGATCTATTCAAGAGTTTGTAGTAAAATAACACGAAGCTATTCTTTCCGTTCGATCTATCACAGAGTTCATAGTAGAATAACACCTTAAGACGCAAAATCAACCAAAACCCTAATGTCACCTAGATACTCCAATGTCACCTCAAGTATCCATGGGTATGATTATACGATATGCATCACACAATCTCAGATTCATCTATTCAACCAACACAAAGAACTTTAAAGAGTGCCCCAAAGTTTCTACCGGAGAGTCAAGACAAAAACGTGTGCCAACCCCTATGCATAAGTTGACAAGGTCACGGAACTTGCAAGTTGATCACCAAAACATACATGAAGTGGATCACGTGAATATCCCATTGCCACCACAGATAAGCACATGCAAGACATACATCAAGTGTTCTCAAATCCTTAAAGACTCAATCCCATAATATAACTTCAAAGGGAAAACTCAATCCATTACAAGAGAGTAGAGGGGGAGAAACATCATAAGATCCAACTATAATAGCAAAGCTCGCGATACATCAAGATCGTGCCGAATCAAGAACACGAGAGAGAGAGATCAAACACATAGTTACTGGTACATACCCTCAGTCCCGAGGGTGAACTACTCCCTCCTCATCATGGAGAGCGCCGGGATGATGAAGATGGCCATTGGTGAGGGATCGCCCCTGCAGCATGGTGCCGAAACAGGGCCCCGATTGCTTTTTGGTGGCTACAGAGGCTTGCAGCGGCAGAACTCTCGATCTAGGTTATTTTCTGGAAGTTTGGGGACATATAAGAGGTGTTGGCGTTGGGAACAAGTTAGGGGTCCACGAGGCGGTCACGAGGTAGGGGCACGCCCAGGGGGTAGGGTGCGCCCCCACCCTCATGGTGGCCTCGGGACTCTTCTGGTCCATCTCTGATGCTCCGTGGGCTTCTTCTGGTCCAAAAATGATCTCCGTAAATTTTCAGGTCAATTGGACTCCGATTGATATTCCTTTTCTGTGATACTCAAAAACAAGGAAAAACAGAAAACTGGCACTGGGCTCTAGGTTAATAGGTTAGTCCCAAAAATCATATAAAATAGCATATAAATGCATATAAAACATCCTAGATGGATCATATAATAGCATGGAACAATCAAAAATTATAGATACATTGGAGACGTATCAAGCATCCCCAAGCTTAATTCCTGCTCGTCCTCGAGTAGGTAAATGATAAAAACAGAATTTTTGATGTGGAATACTACCTAACATAATTATCAATATAATTTTCTTTATTGTGGCATGAATGTTCAGATCTAAAAGATTCAAGACAAAAGTTTAATATTGACATAAAAATAATAATACTTCAAGCATACTAACCAAGCAATTATGTCTTCTCAAAATAACATAGCCAAAGAAAGCTCATCCCTACAAAATCATATAGTTTGGCCATGCTTCATTTCTGGCACACAAAATGCTCCCATCATGCACAACCCCGATGACAAGCCAAGCAATTGTTTCATACTTTAGCATTTTCAAACTTTTTCAACTTTCATGCAATATATGAGCGCGAGCCATGGACATAGCTCTATAGGTGGAATAGAACGGTGGTTGTGGAGAAGACAAAAAGGAGGAAGATAGTCTCACATCAACTAGCCGTATCAATGGGCTATGAAGATGCCCATCAATAGATATCAATGTGAGTGAGTAGGGATTGTCATGCAATGGATGCACTAGAGCTATACGTGTATGAAAGCTCAACAAAAGAAACTAAGTGGGTGTGCATCCAACTTTCTCGCTCACGAAGACCTAGGGCAATTTGAGGAAGCCCATCATTGCAATATACAAGCCAAGTTCTATAACGAAAAATTCCCACTAGTATATGAAAGTGACAACATAAGAGACTCTCTATCATGAAGATCACGATGCTACTTTGAAGCACAAGTGTGGAAAAAAGATAGTAACATTGTCCCTTCTCTCTTTTTCTCTCATTTTTTTTGTTTGGGCCTTTTCTATGGCCTCTCTTTTTTCGTCCGGAGTCTCATCCCGACTTGTGGGGGAATCATAGTCTCCATCATCCTTTCCTCACATGGGACAATGCTCTAATAATGAAGATCATCACACTTTTATTTACTTACAACTTAAGAATTACAACTCGATACATAGAATAAAATATGACTCTATGTGAATGCCTCCGGCGGTGTACCGAGATCTGCAATGAATCAAGAGTGACATGTATAAAAATTATAAATGGTGGCCATGCCACAAATACGATGTCAACTACATGATCATGCAAAGCAATATGACTATGATGAAGCGCGTCATAATAAATGGAACGGTGGAAAGTTGCATGGCAATATATCTCGAAATGGCTATGGAAATACCATAATAGGTGGTATGGTGGCTGTTTTGAGGAAGGTAAATGATGGGTTTATGGTACCGGCGGAAGTTGCACGGCACAAGAGAGGCTAGCAATACGGTGGAAGGGTGAGAGTGCGTATAATCCATGGACTCAACATTAGTCATAAAGAACTCACATACTTATTGCAAAAATCTACAAGTCATCAAAACCAAGCACTATGCACATGCTCCTAGGGGGATAGATTGGTAGGAAAAGACCATCGCTCATCCCCGACCGCCACTCATAAGGAAGGCAATCAAAGAACACCTCATGCTTCAAATTTGTCACACAACGGTTACCATATGTGCATGCTACGGGACTTGCAAACCTCAACACAAGTATTTCTCAATTTCACAATTACTCAACTAGCACGACTCTAATATCACCATCTTTGTATCTCAAAAAATTATCAAGTATCAAACTTCTCATAGTTTTTAATGCACTCTATATGAAAGTTTTTATTATACCCATCTTGGATGCCCATCATATTAGGACTAATTTTATAACCAAAGAAAATTACCATGATGTTCTAAAAGACTCTCAAAATAATGTAAGTGAAGCATGAGAGATCAATAATTTATATAAAATAAAACCACCACCGTGCTATAAGAAGATATAAGTGAAGCGCTAGAGCAAAATTATCTAGCTCAAAAGATATAAGTAAAGCACATAGAATATTCTAATAAATTCCGATTCATGTGTGTCTCTCCCAAAAGGTGTGTACATCAAGGATGATTGTGGTAAACTAGAAAGCAAAGATTCAAATCGTACTAAGACGCTCCAAGCAAAACACATATCATGTGGTGAATTAAAATATAGCCTCAAGTAAAGTTACCGATATACAAAGATGAAAGAGGGGATGCCTTCCGGGGCATCGCCAAGCTTAGGCTTTTGGTTGTCCTTGAATTTTACCTTGGGGTGCCTTGGGCATCCCATGTCCCAAAATCCATCAAATCTGTACCCAAAAACTTGAAAATTTCACAACACAAAACTCAACAGAAAATCTCATGAGCTCCGTTAGTATAAGAAAGCAAACCACCACTTTAATGTACTGTAATTAACTCATTCTTTATTTATATTGGTGTTAAACCTACTGTATTCCAACTTGTCTATGTTTAATACCCTCCGCTACTCATAGATTCATCAAAATAAGCAAACAACCCAATGAAAATAGAATCTGTCAAAAATAGAACAATCTGTAGTAATTTGGAGATTTCGAATACTTCTCTAACTTAAAAAATTCTGAAAAAATTAGGAAGCCCAGGGCAAAAAGTATATTGGTCTACTTCAGTTGAAATTGGTATTTTATCGCTCTCTGGTAAAAAATGATAAGTATTTTCATGAGTGCATACTTTCTATTTTTACCAGCAAGATCAAACAACAATCACCCAAGAAGATCCTAAAGGCTTTACTTGGCATTTTATTGAAACAAAAGCTATAAAACATGATTACTACAATATCTTAATCATGAGGACACACAAAAACAGTAGGGGTAAATGTTGGGTTGTCTCCCAACAAGCGCTTTTCTTTATTTCCTTTTTAGCTAGGCATGATAATTTCAATGATGCTCACATAAAAGATAAGAATTCAAACATAAAGAGAGCATCATGAAGAATATGACTAGCACATTTAAGTCTAACCCACTTCCTATGCATAGGGATTTTGTGAGCAAACAATTTATGCGAACAATAATCAACTAGCATAGGAAGCAAAACAAGCATAAATTCAAGATTTTAAGCACATACAGAGGAAACTTGATATTATTGCAATTCCTACAAGCATATATTCCTCCCTCATAATAATTTTCAGTAGCATCATGAATGAATTAAACAATATAACCATCACATAAAGCATTATTTTCATGATCTCCAAGCATAGAAAATTTACTACTCTCCACATAACCAAAATTCTTCTCATTCGGAATAGTGGGAGTATCATAAGAAACTCGAATACTATAAATTGTTTCCACATTAAAAGAGTAATGTTCAGAAAAAGGGTAATCATAATCATGACAAGTTTTGTAAATATAATCATCACTACTTTTTATAGCATAATTATCATCACAATAATCATCATAAGTAGCAACTTTGTTCTCATCATAATCAATAGAAACTTCTTCCAAGATAGTAGAATCAATAATAAATAAAGTCACGACCTCTCCAAATCCACTTTTATAATTATCACAATAAGATTCAACATCCTCAAAAATAGTGGGATCATTACTCCCTAAAGTTGAAACTCTTCCAAACCCACTTTCATCATTATAATTATCATAAATAGGAGGCATGCTATCATCATAATAAATTTGCTCATCAAAACATGGGAGACTAAAAATATCATCTTCATTAAACATAGCATCCCCAAGCTTGGGACAAACATTAATTGCAGCAAATAAATTCTCAAACATGTCATTCTCATCAAGCATAGCATCCCCAAGCTTGGGCCTTTTCATATCATAAGCATACATCATTAATAGTATGGATAGCACCAATAGTATAGCAGTTATCATCATCACAATGAGTAATAGGAGCAACATCATTTGGGAGGGATACCTTTTTACCTTTGCTTCTCCGTCTTTTCTTTTTCTTCTTCACATTATGTGTGGGTTTAATCCTCTTTTTGGAGCTCCTTATTAATGAGATTGGTTGAATAGAAGGCTCTTCCTCGTTACCTGATTCATCATAAGAAATAAATAGGAGGATATTGGGAAGTCTCTTCCCTTTAATTAGTATTCTCTTCATCTTCTATTTGTTCTCTTGTCTTTATGTAATTGGCAATATAAGAATTTTCAACGCAATTCACCGCACAGTACATATAAATTTCCTCTAGATCAAAATCAAGAGCTTTATCAAGGACAAATTCTGGAAGTTCCTTAGTTATACGTTTCACTTCTTCATAACCCACAAGCAAACTAAGTTCATTATGATGTGAAAGGGAAATCAATTCATCACAATTTTTGGACACGGTTCGATCATGAAACAATTTGCATTGGGGATTTAAATGATCACGTTCATTGCAAAGTTCACAAGGATGGCAAAGAAATTTTAAATTTTCAGCACAAGCATCTAGCCTATCTTGCAACCATTTAGTTTCTAAATACTTATGCCTCTTGCAAAATCTATCTTACCTATTTGGTGTGTGCTTGCAAGCTCTATGCACTCCACAAAAATTGACATGCTTATAAGAGACATTTTCATCATGACTAGTGCAATCATCAATAGTACTATCGATATTTAAAGAGTCCGTACTAACAACATTGCAATCATGCTCATCATTCGAAGATTTAGTGCCAAACATTTTGATGCATTCTTCTTCTAGCACTTGGGCACAATTTTTATTTCCATCATTTTCACGAAAGATATTAAAAAGATGAAGCATATGAGGCACCCTCAATTCCATTTTTTGTAGTTTTTTTTATAGACTAAACTAGTGATAAAACAAAAAACAAAAAGATTCAATTGCAAGAGCTAAAGATATACCTTCAAGCGCTAACCTCCCCGGCAATGGCGCCAGAAAAGAGCTTGATGTCTACTACACAACCTTCTTCTTGTAGACGTTGTTGGGCCTCCAAGTGTAGAGGTTTGTAGGACAGTAGCGAATTTCCCTCAAGTGGATGACCTAAGGTTTATCAATCCGTGGAAGGCGTAGGATGAAGATGGTCTCCCTCAAACAACCCTGCAACCAAATAACAAAGAGTCTCTTGTATCCCCAACACACCCAATACAATGGTAAATTGTATAGGTGCACTAGTTCGGCAAAGAGATGGTGATACAAGTGCAATATGGATGGTAGATATAGGTTTTTGTAATCTGAAATATAAAAACAGCAAGGTAAATAATGATAAAAGTGAGTGAAAACGGTATTGCAATGCGTTGAAACAAGGCCTAGGGTTCATACTTTCACTAGTGCAAGTTCTCTCAACAATAATAACATAATTGGATCATATAAATTTCCCTCAACATGCAACAAAGAGTCACTCCAAAGTCACTAATAGCAGAGAACAAATGAAGAGATTATTGTAGGGTACGAAACCACCTCAAAGTTATCCTTTCTAATAGATCTATTCAAGAGTTTGTAGTAAAATAACACAAAGCTATTCTTTCCGTCTGATCTATCGTAGAGTTCGTACTAGAATAACACCTTAAGACGCAAATCAACCAAAACCCTAATGTTAGCTAGATACTCCAATGTCACCTCAAGTATCCGTGGGTATGATTATACGATATGCATCACACAATCTCAGATTCATCTATTCAACTAACACAAAGAACTTCAAAGAGTGCCCCAAAGTTTCTACCGATGAGTCAAGACGAAAACGTGTGCCAACCCCTATGCATAAGTTCACAAGGTCACGGAACTTGCAAGTTGATCACCAAAACATACATCAAGTGGATCACTTGAATATCCCATTGCCACCACAGATAAGCACATGCAAGACATACATCAAGTGTTCTCAAATCCTTAAAGACTCAATCCCATAAGATAACTTCAAAGGGAAAAATAAATCCATTACAAGAGAGTATAGGGGGAGAAACATCATAAGATCCAACTATAATAGCAAAGCTCGCGATACATCAAGATCGTGCCGAATCAAGAGCATGAGAGAGAGAGATCAAACACATAGCTACTGGTACATACCCTCAGCCCCGAGGGTGAACTACTCCCTCCTCGTCATGGAGAGCGCCGGGATGATGAAGATGGCCACCGGTGAGGGATCCCCCCTCCGGTAGGGTGCCAGAACAGGGTCCTGATTGTTTTTTGGTGGCTACAGAGGCTTGCAGTGGCGGAACTCCCGATCTAGGTTATTTTCTGGAAGTTTGGGGACATATAAGAGGCATTGGCGTCGGGAACAAGTCAGGGGGGGGTCCACAAGGCGTCCACCAGGCAGGGGGCACGCTTAGGGGGGTAGGGCGCGCCCCCACCCTGGTGATGGCCTCGGGACTCTTCTGGTCCATCTCTAATGCTCCGTGGGCTTCTTCTGGTCCAAAAATGATCTCCGTAAATTTTCAGGTCAATTGGACTCCGATTGATATTCCTTTTCTGCGATACTCAAAACAAGGAAAAAACAAAAACTGGCACTGGGCTCTAGGTTAATAGGTTAGTCCCAAAAATCATATAAATAGCATATAAATGCATATAAAACATCCAAGATGGATAATACAATAGCATGGAACAATCAAAAATTATAGATACGTTGGAGACGTATCACCCTGTCATGGTACTCGGCACTCACGGCGCTTGCAGGGGCCCTCCACCACCACTGGCCGCTGCAGCCACCGCCCGCCGCTGCGCCACAATGGCCGCAGTGGTCAGCGCCGGCCCTCGCCACGCCACCCACACCGCCCAGGTCCTTCCCGCCGCAGTCGCCGTTGTCAGCCCCGCCGCCACCCAGCACTGGGCCCGGGTCAACCATGCAGGGAGCCATACCGATCCAGCAAGTCCGCTTCCGGCCGTCACCGTCCCCAATTCTGGCTTGGCTGACCGGATCATCACTATCGCCCGTCTACACATTGGCTGGGGACCCGCCGGCGCCCACTCTGTAGTACGGCGACCCATCCGGCTCCACGGGTCACTATGCGTGCCGCGCCAGCACTGACCGGGCGTCCCCAGCCTCGCTGCTCCGCACCTCTGAGCCAGTTGTCCACAACACTCCGACCCAGACGCCGCCACGGTTCGCCAAAATTGACTTTGCCACTTATGACGGCACGGAGGACCCCCTCAACTGGCTCAACCAGTGCAAGTAGTTCTTTCATGGGCAGCGCACCATAGCATCAGAGCGCACCTGGCTGGCCTCTTACCACCTCCGCGGCACGACACAAACATGGTATTACACCCTCGAGCGGGACGAGGGCAGCATGCCTCCTTGGGAGAGCTTTCGCGAGGTCTGCCTCCTTCGCTTTGGGCCACCAATCCGCGGGAGCCGCATGGTAGAGCAAGGCCGCCTTCCCTTCACCTCCACGGTGCAGGACTTCGCCAACCGATTCCATGCCCTGGCATGCCACGCATCGAGCATGACGGCGCAGCAGTGGGCCGACCTCTTTGTTGGTGGACTTCCGGATCACATCCATGTTGACATGGAGCTTCGGGGACCCTAGGATCTCCAGATGGCCATGTATTACGCTCACGCCTTCAAGTGTCACGCCCAGGCCATGCAGCAGGCGGCCCCGCTCGAGGAGGCCGACAAGCCGCGAGGCAGCCCCCTGCATGGGGCCGGCCACCCCCAGATGCTCTAGCGACAACCATCCCGGCCGCGACGCGGCCCTTCCGTCGTCTCTCTCAGGTTGAGTAGCTAGAGCATTGGCGCCAGGAGCTTTGCTTTAACTGCGATGAGCCCTATGCACTGGGCCATGTCTGCCCGCGCCTCTTCTACTTGGAGACGGCCGACAATGTCGAGGAGGACTCCCTGGCCGACGGGCTCGGCGAGCTACCGCTCCCAGCGGCTGCCGAGACCTCCCCGGTGACGTCACTCGTGGTCTCGCTCCATGCGCTTGTCGACATCCGCGATGAGCGGACCATGATCTTGCCGGTGATGATACACGGCGAGCGCCTGCCATGCGCCGCTTAGCGCTTTAGCCGACGGGCGGGGAGCAACTTCGGGTCATGGTGGCCAACGGCGACCGTCTCCGATGTGATGGGCTCACGCGGAATGTGCCCATCACCATCGGTGACGAGCACTTCTCCATCACGTGCGCGGGCATCGACTTGGGCTGCTTTGACTTCATCTTCGGCGTCGACTTCTTGTGGACCCTCGGTCCCATCCTCTGGGACTTCGACGCCCTGACGTTGACCTTCTAGAGTCTCGGCCGCCGTGTCCAGTGGGAGGGAGTTGGGGGCGCCTCACCGGTGACGCCGCAGCTCCAGTTGGCAGCGACCACCACCGAGGCCGAGCACCCACTTTTGGATCACCTCCTGCAGAAGCACGGTGACCTCTTCGACGAGCCGCGGGGCCTCCCGCCAGCCCGGGTGTATGATCACCACATTCATCTCTTACCGGGCTCGGCGCTGGTGGCAGTCCGGCCATACCGCTATCCGAAGCTGCAGAAGGACGAGTTGGAGCGGCAATGCACGCTGATGCTCGCCGCGGGCATCATCCGGATCTCCACATCACCGTTCTCGGCACCAGTTCTCCTCGTCTGCAAGTCGGACGACACGTGGCGCTTCTGCATTGACTACCGCGCCCTTAATGCCTTGACGTTTAAGGACAAGTTTCCTATCCCGGTGGTCGATGAGCTCCTGGACGAGCTACATGGGGCACACTTCTTCACCAAGCTCGATTCTCCGGTCGGGTTACCACCAGGTGCACATGCACCCGGATGACATCGCCAAGATGGCGTTTCGGACTCATCACGGCCACTTCGAGTTCTTGGTCATGCCATTTGGTCTCTCCAATGCACCGGCGACTTTTCAGTCTCTGATGAACAACGTCCTCCGCCCCTACTTGTGCTGGTTTGTGCTTGTTTTCTTCGATGATATTCTTATCTACAACGCCTCGTGGAGGAGCACCTTCAGCACGTCGCCATCGTCTTTAACGAGCTTCGAGCGCATCATCTTCATCTTAAGCACTCGAAGTGCTCGTTTGGGACGCGTTCAGTCGCCTACCTTGGACACGTCATCTCGGCCGAGGGGGTGGCCATGGAGATTCTAAATTGCAATATGCATACTTCTTCAGGCTAGATTTAGGTTCCATAAGTAAACAAGATTTGATTAATTTTGTATGTACAAGTACATCTAACATGCATCCCCATGTTAGCTGTAATCTTAATGTACTTTCATTTTCAATGTTCTATAGTTCCAATTAAGATGAGCCATATTCATATAGCATATTTTCATGTTTCCTGTGTGCTTCCAAATCATAGTTCAAGTGCTTCTTTCGTTTATGCAGATTTCTTCCATACTTCCTGCAACTTATTATATAAATTTTGGTCTTCTCCTCATTATCGCATATTTGTCTTCATTCTAGGTAGTTTACTTCCATAGTTCTCGCTTAATTTTTTTTAATTGTTCACATCTGACCGCACCCTTGGTATGTAAACATTGCCCTCGTGCTACATGCATGCTTCGACTGTCTATCATGAATGTTTTCATAGATCAAATTATTGCTTCATGTAAGACATGCTTCCTACCTTTTTGTTTTTTTCATCCGAATTATCTATATTTCCACTGTTTCGACATTTCAAATTGTTGGTTCTCGTACGCCATGCTTCCTACTTTTATGTTTTTTCAGTAGTGACTTTTTCACTTGTCTACGACTCCATTGCATATCATGTATGTTGTGATAGATAAAATAATCTTATTTTCTCATATGTATTTCTGTTGGACAAATGTTTTGCGCCACACGATGCCAACCATGCATCATTGTTTTCCCAATTACCTCGCACTGCCCTTTCCCCATGATGTCGACAGTATTGATCAACGGAGATGGTGGAGACATGTGAGAGACAACAACCAAGATCATGTTCACTATTGCGAATTTGCGATGCCTAGCTGAAGACAATACCCTCGCTTCCCAGCTATCTTAAGTGGCAATTTTGTATTAGATTTTGCTATAATATAATTGATACATATTGTTATAGTATTAGTCTTTTGTTTCACGGAAGCAGATTACTTTTCCTTTGGAAACAAATTTCCGTCTCTTGTGAAAACAATGTATCTAAAATGGGATCCATTTTATATTTTGGAAGCAGATATTTTTTGGGGGGTAAGAGAAAATTCAAGTTGCAGTGGAAACAGATTGTGAGCCAATGAAATAAATTCTTGCTTCAGTGAAAACAAAGAAAATATTTATAATCACAGATTTTCCTTAGATTAAAACAAATTTGATTGACCCTAAAAATACAAATTTGATTGTACGCAATTGAAGCAGATTATTGAATCGATGGAAGAAAATATGTGTTGCGCTCCAAAAATAATAACTTACAAGGAGAAATAAATTGAATGGAGAAAATCATTGCATAAATCTTGGAAGCACGTTTTTAGGGAATCTTGGAAGCAAACCTAATTGTCCGCATTTGTTTGGAAGCAGAAATACAACTAAGGTAAACACTTCTGATCTATAGTCTGAAGCGACGCCAGCGCCAGACCAATCCACGTCCGTCGATTCGTTGTGAAGGAGATGCTCCAGATTTCGTCGTGTTAAAAAAAGAAATAAGGAAAGCCCCGATCTGTGCATACCCCCGCTCGCAATCATCTCCCCAAATCTCTCGATATAGCATTATAATCGCCGGCCATGCCAGAGCTCTGCTTCCCACCTGAGTCGCCTCGCCGCCAGCTCGCTCACCAGATCCCCTGCTCCGCCGCCGTCTCACCGCGACACCTCTCCGCTCCGCGACCACCCCGGCCACCGCCGCGACCTCGCAGCTCCACCTCACCAGCCCGCTCCATCCGCCTCACATCGGTGGACCGCAGCACCCAGCCTCCTGCCCCATTGTTCCCCACTCGAGCCTCCCCGCCGATCAGCATGGCTACCACACAGTCCACTCCACCGACACTACCCTGTCAGATTCTGCGGAGTTTTCTCAGTCGCTAGGCTATCCCATCTACTGAATCGGCTGCATCCCCATCGATTTGGATCGGCCGGCCGGAGTATTGGCCATTGGATTTCTAAATTGCGGCCCTATTTTGAAGCTCCCCACCCCTGAATCAAAGGTATGTGCACTTCATGGAGTGCCCCACATTTTGGGGATTTTGTAATTTTTGCAACAGATTTTGATGTGTAATGCATCCTTCAGATGGATGAAAATTGTTATTTTTGTTCATTGCCGGCCTAGTATTGTTTCGATTATTAAGTTGTTTCAATTCTTGTCGATGCTTCAAATCTATTTTAGAATTGCTGCGACACTTCCTTTTCAATGCATCCTACAATGCTTCCTGTAAACACAGCATCCAAGTAAACGTGCCCCCCATATTGGCGCTAAATTTGTTAGGTTTACCCCGTTTGAATTTCCATGCTTCCATCAAAGAATAAAAATGCACCCTAAATTGCACGAAATGCACCATAAATTCCATGATTCCATCACACAAAATTCCTTCGTAATTGTCCCCTTTTGGATACTGTTTTCCCAGAAAAATGCATACATGCCAAAAATACTAACAGATGCATCCCCATCCTGGGACCAAGCTTATTAAAATACCATGCACCGTATTTGTAGTGTCCATATTTTCGTGCTTCTGTCATCCTTCGTGTCATCAGTCAACATATATATACTGTTATTTTCTAGTGTATTGCTTCCATACAACTAATTCCACAACAGAGCAAATCTATCACTTCATTCCTTACGAAACAATTTTTTTATGGAAATGCTAACAATCCGTATTCCATGTGTTCTCAGCTGACATCAACAATGACTAAAAAGGAGTCGATCATGCTACAGAGTCGATATTCAGCTGGTCGGTTACATGATATTGTCAAGGGTCTCCCACCGAGAAGGAAATACCTCATTTGCAAAAAATGGGGTAATCTTCTTAATATTAGCAAATTCTTAGCTCCAGGGGGTCTCATAGAATGGATCGTTGACTGAATTGACCATATTTCTTCTGTCTAATTGATTTGCTTCCATAGATATGTTGACATAGCACTATTTTCATGCTTCCAAATTAGACTACATATACCTCTTCTGTCTAATTGATTAGCTTCCATAGTTCAACCAAATTTTGTGAATTTAGAATGTAGGTGACAGAAACATTCATCCCCAAGATGGTGCAAATCTTAGTTGTTTTTTATTTTCAATATTTTATACTTCCAATTTAGATGATCCATATTGAGATATCACTTTTTTTTCATGCTCCCTACCTACTACACTTCTAAATTGTACTTCATGTGCTTACCCAGTTTCAGATATATTGTTTCCATTCTACCTGCTTCATTTAAATTTTTTTATCTTGCCATTATTTTCATCATTGCAATATGTCATGCTCCCATATGTTTCTTTGGTCGATATAGTTTGTTATATTTCTACTGTTCCCATCAGTCAACACCATTGTAATTAACCTAAACATTGGCATTGTGCTTCATGGTTGGTAGCACTAAGTTGCATAAGTACAACCGTGTGACTACCTTTGTGCCCTTGTTGTTCTATATTTCCAAGGTATTCTAGTTTGAACAGTGCTCCCATTCTTCCTAGTTTCATCACATATATGTTGCGCAGGCTTCACTTAATTCTTTGCCTGCTTCGTACTGATGGGGCTTCCAAATTATACTTCTGATGCTGCTTTTGTTTTGTTAGAATGCTTCCATACTTCCTGCTTATTTTCTTATTGTTATCACTATTGTAATATGCCATGCACCATATTATATTTTGTATGTTTCTTTGGTGTAGGTAGTTTGCTTCCATAGTCCGTGTTTTTTGTGTGTTTCTATTGTTCTTTTTGGTTTCAGCACCATTTTGATCAAAACACAACAAAGTGTATGCTGTGACAGACCAACTCGTTCCTTCCTGTAAAGTCATAGTTCCTACTTTTGTGTCGCATATGTTTCCTACAGTATTAAGTTCTCTCTTCATCTCAATTTTATATGCCTCCATTGCTTATTATGTATGTTTGGATCAATCAAATCGCTGCTCCGTGTAAGCTATGGTTTCCACTTTTACGTATCACATATGTTTCTATAGAAATGCTTTATTTCTTCTCAATTTTCCATGCTTCCACTACCTATCATGTATGTTCTGATAGACCAAATTGTTGCTTCGTGTAAGCCATGCTTATTTCATTATTTCGTGCTTCCACTGCCATGTTTTGATAATTCAAACATTCTCTGGTATTCTCAGAGAAGCTTCAGCTGCATGTTTTGTGCCACATGATGTCAACCATGCACCATTGGTTTCTCAAAAGCCTTGCACGGACCTCCCCATAGAATGGCGGCGGAGGACGTGGTGGAGACTTTGGCGGATAACGACCGAAGCCCTCCCTAAGGATGCGCTTGCTGACGTAGTGCGTGAGTTCGAGCTTCTGCAACCTACCACTACCAGGATACTGCCATGTTGCGCTATTAGATGGCTACAATGTCCCTTGCTTCCGTCATAGTGGCAACAATATTTATTCGGCAACATTTCGTGTTTGCGTTCCCAATTGCGCTGCTGAACTCATACCCTTGCTTTCCAGGCATCTTATGCATGGGCCTTGTAACAGTTTTTTGTATGTAATTTTTTCATTTGAAAATATACCCTTGCTTCCCAGCCATCTTATGGGTGGATCTTGTAACAATTTTTCTTATGTAATTTTTTTGTATTTGTATTAAGCTTTTGTTGCATGGAAGCAAATTCCTTTCTCTCTGGTAGCAAACTTTTGTTTGTTAAAAACGTACAATTTATGTCTTAGCAAAAATAAATGTAACTGTCACCAAGAGAAGCAAAGTTAACTTGCAATGGAAGCGATTTTTTTAGTCGACAGAAACAAACTCTGTTTAGTAGGAAATAAATATCCATCATAATCGGCACAAATTTCTGTTAGCTCAAACACAATTTCTACTATTAGATTGAATAAATTTGGTTGTAATCGAAGCATATTGTTGAGACGCTGAAAGCAATTATGCGATGCAATAGTTGAAAACAAACTTAATTCTAGCGGTGCATGTGCATGCTGTATATTCGGAGTTACCATAATAGAGAGATTAGCGAGGATTGAAGGAGCAGTTATGAAGGAAGCAATCAATTAACAAATAAGTCAACAAATCTTGCGTGGCCCTGATTAGGATCGGACGACCTGGATGCACCTCATCGGACGGCCTTCCACTAGTCTGACAGATGCAGATTGTCTATAGTCTGATGCCTAGTGGTGTCCACTAAGGAGCAAATCTCGCGTGGGTTTTAACAGCAAATCAGATGATGGATGTGATTCTAATCGAATGCCTACAACTAGTATGATGGGAGCAAAAAATCAGAAGTCTGATGCCTAGTGGTTTCCTTTAAGAAAGCATACAACTAATTCTGGAAAGAAGGCAGAGTAGTTCAAGAAATTCTTGCATGTAGCGAAAAAACAACATAATTGCAAAGGTTAAACTTGTATAGTCATCCAAGCTGTGAAAAACGAAACATGAGGCTCAAGGACTAAAAAAGATGGCTCTTAAGTATTTTCAGCTCTATCCATCTATGCAAATCATACAAATGGAAATTGCTTAAAGGAAGCAGGGATTCTCGATTTAGTTTATAGCTAAACTTTTTAAGGAAATACATTGCATGGAAGAATCTATGGGAGCAAACAATCATGCTATCTACTTCAAACACAAGTTGCATGGTTATCCAATGTAACTACTTAAATTCAGTGATGGAAGTTTCAAGCAAACAGTAAAATTAACACAATAGAAGTCTAAAAGATCCATGTGCCCATTCAGTGTGTAAATAAGAAAATCAAGCGATGAGTATGAATAGCAAGATACCTAAGAAACAACGAAGTCATGGTGTCCCTTGCCGACAAAACTTCAAGCACCTTTTGAATCAGAGCGTAACATTCAAATTCAAATCCATAAGCTCAGGGATAAGAGGAAGCATGGGAGAATGAAGGTCATGGTGGGCTGTGGCTAGACATCATCCGGAATAAATACCTACGCGGCCAACCTTTGGCCTTCTGTCAGCGATCTGGGGGATCCCAATTTTGGCAGTCTGTCATCTAGTTGCTTCCCGTCCTCCGTATTGGGACCTCCATAGCGGTCGGATCGGGATCGGCGACCATGTTCTGGTTTGACCGCTGGGCGGGTGACTCCCCCTTTGCAGCTCGGTTCCCCGATCTCTTCTCCATTGCTGTCATCCCGACTATCTCCGTCGAACGGGTCCTTATTGTCTGAGGGCGCCTCGCATTCCGGAGGCCATTTGGGCCTCCAGAAGCTGCCGCTTGGCAGGAGCTTCTTGATTGCATCGCCCTCCATGTGCCAGATGTCGATACCGGCCTGGACGAGGTTCGGTGGCGCCTTGAACCATCGGGGCAATTCTCCACCAAGTCCCTCTACTTTGCCATCGCCCCCTCCACTGCACCGCCTCCCCTCCTAGCTGTATGGGCCATTCGCGTTCCTCTGAAGATCCGGATCTTCTTGTGGCAGTGGATCCGCGGTTGGCTCCCGTCCGGGGTTGAGGTCCGCAAGCGCAATGGTCCGGGCTCTGGCCTGTGCCCGCTCTGCAGTACCCCCGAGGACTCGAACCATATCTTCTTCAACTGCGTTTCTGCCCAGTTTATGTGGAGTTGCTTTAGAGAGGCGGTCAGTGGTAACTGGAGCCACACCAACTTCCCTGACCTCTTCGACGAACTCCGGACCTCCCCTTGCCCACTCGCCACATTAGGTGGCTGGAGATTGGGGCCCTCGCGTGGACCATCTGGACGATTCTCAACAAGCTTGTGATTCAGCGCACTCCGCTTCGTCAGGCTACTAATGCTCTCTTCAAACTGTCTGGTTTTTTGCAGCTCTGGCAGCCGCTTAGCCGCCCTCGCGACCGGGACGCCATCTCCGCCTTCATCGCCGACATTCGTTTGATGGCCGTCCGCCTGTCGCCACCACCCCCTCCGCCTCCTCCAGATCCTGACTAGATGCTTGGCGAGCGCTCGCCTTGGCTTCAGCCTTTTTAGGTGTTTATTTCTGGGCTTGTTGAGTTGTGCCCTCAGCAGAACCTTCGGATCTCGGTGTGTGTCTTGGGTGTGTGTGTTCTGTACTAGATCTTGTATGTGTGCTCTGGGCGGTTTGCTTTATTTATAAAGCGGGGCGAAAGCCTTTTTTGGTAATGAAAACTGGAAGCGGGCAACTATTCCAGAGTGCATGCCGGTGGCAGAGATAAGGACTCAAGCAGGCGGGCACATCTGATGACGATTGCACTATTATACATGTTTCTAACTGTGAATTGTAGCCGGGGGCGATGTACATGCATCCCCAACCTTGGTGTATTATCATTCTCTTGGCTCAGTTTAAAGACATTAATGGACCAGATGCTGAAACGATGGACCTGTAGAGCAGTTTCTGTAGAGGGATTTAATAGTTGTGGGATTGGGAACTGTTTTAGAGCAAGTTGAGAGGGAGATGAAAGGAAAATATTTGTAACCATTAATAACTATTGTTGCTATTTACTTAGATCCCTACATGCATTTGTGTTTCTTAAATCCATAATTAAAAGCTAAGTGGGGGAGAGGAGAAACTGGTGCAGGACGCACCAAGGGAGCAATGAAGATCGAAAGCACTTCAGTCTGATCCTTTTGGCTCGACCAGTCTGTGTGTTACGACTGGATCTCACGAGAGGCTGATTTTGATCGGTTGTTTATGCTTACTGTGACCTCTTTTATAACAAAGAAATACTGAAAATAGAATGAAACCTGAAGAACAAAGTACAAAACCTATCACGTACCAGGAAGTAATCTGTCCTTGCCGCAAACCTATCACGGACACAAATGAGTAGGAGTTCCTACTCACATGACCTCAACATACAAAAAATGGCTACCATTGTGGCAGATGTGGGTAGCTCAATATCCCCATACGCAGATACACCCATCAGCCTGTTCGACCAAAAAAAACCTAGTCAACCAAGATACACCCAGTCAATCTAGCATTGAAGAACGACGATGTACCAGCCACTCGAGGTGCCCCTGGACGCACATGCTGTCGAGGTTGATGTACTTGACAGAGACCTGTTGCAGGGCGAAGCCGGGGTGGAGGACGCCATCGACGGAGCTGCTGACGATGGGCGGAGGTAACTTAGACCGGTCATTGTGCCAGAGGCAGTGAGAGTCCCATGACAGGTAGATTGTGCGGGAGGAGCGCCTCACGTAGAGATGGATCCGAAGTGGCACGACGACGCATGCATCACACCAGCAAGGGGGGAATCCTGGTAAGTGGCGAAGGTGACCTAGACCGGCGGTTGTGCCAAAGAAAGTGACCAGCGCAGGATGGCCGGGTTGTGTCGGAGGAGCGCCGCACACTGAGATGGATGCCCGCTGCCATGGATACTTTAGAAAGGGGAACATTTTTGGCCATTGATAGGCGCCGGTGCGCCGGCCGAAATTTCGGCCGGTCGCACCGCGCACATACGATTTGACTATTTTAATCCCGTCGGATTGAAGTGGTGAGATAAAAAGCTGTCCGGGCCGTTCCTTTCTTTGCTCATGTACGCACGTCGCGTCGCTTGTCCCACGTGCATCAGCGCCATGTCGTGCATTCTGCATGTTGTTACGTGTGTGGAGCCACCCTAATGATGCTACACTTCTCACTGCTATCTACACAGGGAGTCTGCACTTGTTTTTAGAGTGTATCACCTATGTCGGCAAAATTTCACAACAAAACCTACAAATCAAAGTAAAAAAAATTGTATGTAGCATTGTAGCATAAACCAAAAAACAAAAACAATGAAAGCAAAATTGGTGTATTTTTTCCAGCATATTTCTACAACTGAAAAAGCACTCACGGAAGCATTCCATTAAGAAACAATAACAATTTCTTGGAAGTAGATTCCTAGCTTGTTTACAAACAATAATCACCAAATACTTTCAGAAAGTAACTTGGTTGAAGCATCCCCGATGCGTCGCCGCCACCCTCACCCTCGACGCTCGCTGCACGGGGTTGCACGAACGATAGTAGCCAGCCAACGCCATTTAATGTATGTAGCAAAAAACCTCGCCGGTCGTAGAAAAAAACAATGACGGTTGCAGCAAAAATCGTCGCCGCCGTCGTCACGGGTCAAATCTTCGCCATTAATGGATGTAGCAAAAAACCTCTCCGGTAGTAGCAAAAAACAATTACAGGTGCAACAAAAATCGTCGTCGCCGCCGTCCCTGGTCGCATCTCCACCATGAATGGATGTAGCAAAAAACATCGCCGGTAGTAGCAAAAAACAATTATGGGTGCAACAAAAATCGCCGTCGCCGCCGTCCTAGGTTGCGTCACCGCCATGAACGAATGTAGCAAAAAAGAAAACTCGTCGGTAGTAGCAAAAAACAATTACGGGTGCAGCAAAAATCCTCATCGTCCCCGTCCCTGGTTGCATTTCCGCCATGAATGCATGTAGCAAAACAACCTCGCCGATAGTAGCAAAAAACAATTATGGGTTATGGGTCCAGCAAAAATCATCCTCGCCGCCCTCTCGGGTCGCATCTCTGTCATGAATGGATGTAGCAAATTTCCTCGCCGATTGTAACAAAAACTGACGATGATTGCAGCAAAAGGCTGTCTTCGTCGTTGCAGTCGTAGCTCCGACTTGAATGGATTTAGCAAAAAAAAACGCTGGTTCCAGTACGCCGGGACGCTGGTTCCAGCATGCGGCCGCCACGGTCGCAGCTCGCCGGACGACGCATTGGAGGATGAGAGAAAGAAAAAAAAAGCAGCTGTGATGGGCCAAGGGGCATGTGGTGGGCCGAGGAGGAAATCCAACAACGCAAACAATTAATGAATCTGTTGACCTGTTAGCCATAGAATCGCTGGGCGATCCAGCGGTACGCGAGCGACCGGCCAAAGCTTCGGCCGGTCTGCCGGCACATAACGTTTCCCCAAAATTTTTCTAGAGAGAGGAGCGGTGGATGACTGTCTTTGCGAAGCCCTGCATTAGGGTGAGAGACGCTCGTGAGTGATGGCCAGGTTGTGCTGGGTCCTTAGCAAGTAACTGATGCTCATGTGGCAGGGGCACTGTATTGGTTGGTCCCATATGTAAGCCAATCTAAGAATGTTGATGTGGCAGGTGTGCTGAGGTGGATATGATGAATGTTTAGATAAATCAAGTAGTGGGGATGAACTTCTTAAGTATATAGGATTCTCTATACCAACGCTTACCTAGAGAAACAAGCAAATGGATCTTTTGATACCAAAGAATGCCATGAACAAAAACAAAACAAATGATCTCGCCATATAAAAAACACGGTATAAAAAGATGTACAATCTAAACAATTTGCTCTGTGCCCTTGAGCAGTCTGAAAGGGTTAAGCTTGCAATTGGAATTTGCCACCAGGATGATGGGTAAGCATGTAAAACTAATTGATTTTTGAAACCTGGACCGTAGAACAATAGTTCTACGGTATTTTCAATAATAATAATAAAATATTTACAACATGTCTAGTACAATGGGATACAGATCAATCCAACTACCAATCTGGGCCGCTTTGTGTTCCTTTGAGCGAAGGCATAGCATCTGCATGCCTTCCTTGAGGTAGAACTTCCATGTGTTGATGTGTGGTGGTGCGTGTCTGAAAACCTTATCATTCCTCACCATTCAAGTACTCCAGTTTCCCATAATAACAATCTCCAGTGCAAATTCTTTGGGAAACCTCAGCATGGTCAACTGAATTTCACCATAAGGAGAAATCCCTCTGTTTCTAGTAGGCAATAAGTTGTGCCAACAGCTCAATGAGAAAGGTAGTTCCAAAAAAGGTGGATGAGAGTTTCCTCAATACATTCCACACACATAGCACACGAATAATCTGGTAGGAACATATTTATGCGTTTAAGCATATTTCTTGTGCTAACTTTGTCATGAAGTAAAAGCCAGAAGAAGATTTTGTGTCTGTGCCGACAAGAAGTTTTTCAGATCTGCTTAAAGATTGAGTGAGCTTCATTCTTTCCACAGATGCGCTTGTACATTTTCATCAAGGAGTATTGCTGACTAGGCCAGGGGTAACACCATTTGTCTTGTTCCATAGATTGTGTGATGCTTTGTATGTGAATCTGAAGGGAGTTCAATTGGTTGAAGGCTTGGAGTGATAGCGGTCTATAGAAGATGTGGCTGAGATCTTGCTGCTCCAACACATGCTTCAGAGTCA
The DNA here is from genome assembly GCF_002162155.2 of Triticum dicoccoides. NCBI lineage: Eukaryota > Viridiplantae > Streptophyta > Magnoliopsida > Poales > Poaceae > Triticum > Triticum dicoccoides. Next base: position 353,796,968 of record NC_041386.1, on the reverse strand, counting down.
GCTTTGTGTTAATCACAAATGGGAACATCTCAGGAAGTTGTTGCTGCAAAGGTTGGCCCATCCATTTGTCATGCCAGAAGAGAGTAGTGTCTCCTTGGCCAGGTTTATAGATAGCATGTTGCTTGAAGGTGTGCAGCATTTTCATGATGCTCTTCAACCAGAAGGAGCCCACCATTTTGTCCCCAGGAAGGGGGTAACGCCTCAAGACCGGAGCTTTTGATGTCTTCCTGGGTTTCCGAGATTTCGTGGTGTGATTTGTTTTTGCTTGCCGCATTTCATCATGGCATCATTTGCATTGCATCATGTCATTATGCACCCCTTTTTAAAACTCAACTAAATAAATTGCATGGATCTTTGATCCATTTAAATCGAGGGAAATGCACATGGTGATTTTCTCTTTATAACATATATCCTCCCAATATTGTTAGGGAGCTATTATAAATATTCCATTAACTTGGAATCACCCATAACACAATTGCACCACTCTTCAACTCTTCTTTTATCCGTCTCAACTTCATATACTTCCTTTTAGACTTTTTTTAAGTTAAATTGCAAATTGAGTTGCAATTTTACTTTCTCCATTAATGTTCCAAATTTGCTCATAAATCACATCTAATGTGTGGGATCATCTTCTCAAATCTCAGCCCATTTAGAGTTCGTTCAAATGGTTTCAAAATTCAAACATGTTGAATTAAATTCAACATGTGGCGAATCTTTTTTTCCTCCAAAGCTCCTCTTCCATTTTATTTAAATTCCTCACATTTTTGCAAGGCCGTGAAAATAGACCCTTGACAAATCCCCATTCGTAACCCCCCTCTTTCCTTTTTCTTTCAGTTATCTGTTTTAAATCTTTTTTCTAAAGAGAGGAGAGAGGAGCCAGCCCCAGCTGGGCCTCCAACCTCCTGCACCGACCCAATTTGGTCCAACCTTCGCTGGACCATCTGCACCTAAGGCCCAACCCGCACTGGCTCTAACCCTAGCAGCCACTAGGCCCGACCGAAACCACCCTCTCCTTCGATCTCTCCCTCCTTCGTGCCCACGCGCGCCGCCATCTCTCTCCCTACTCGATCTCTCCCTCACCCTCTCCCCTCGCGCCGCCAGGCCCAGCGCCCCATCTCCCTCGTCTCCCACTTCACGCACCAGAGAGGAGCTCGTGCAACGCCGCCCCTGCTCGCGGTCTTCCTCGCCGGACTCTCCTCTCCTGCACCTCGTTTCTAGTGCTGGCAAGCCTGCGACGCTACCGCCGCAGCTCCTTCCCCGCTGACTACCTCTGCCGCCGCAGCTCCTTCCGGCTCCCTCACATCTCCTCGCGTCAGACCTGGCCTCCACCACCTCGCCCTCAGCCGCCTCGTCCCCTCGCCAGAAAGCCTGCCGCTGCGCCTGGCCTGTGCCCGTGCTTGCTGCCTCCAGCCCGACCACTTGTCTGCTTCCGGCCAGAGGCTCTTTGGTCGTTCTTTGTTTTGGGTCAGCAGGAGAGACGCCAAGACCTGTAACCGGGACCGTCAGACATCTTCTTTGAGATTTTCGCCAATTACCACGACGAAGATTTTTGCCAAGTACCACGACGACGCGTCATGTTCATCTACCACCGTCTTCGGAACCGCTAAGAACGGCAAGTACCTCGGCAAGTACCTTGACGCCCGATGCATAGAACAACTACTGTCGCCGACGACCCAAGTACCACTACCGTCGACCCTCGAAGACCCCGTGGACGTCAAGTTCCATGTCGTGACCCTGAACATCTACGAAAACGTTGTACGACTACTTCCGTGGCCGAAGACCCGTGTACAACTACCGTCGCCGTGTACGACTACTTCCGCTAGGAACATCCCGAGAACGTATGCTTCCTCTACTTTCCACTGAACGATAACCATCCTGTTTGCACGCTTCGAAGGTATAACCTCAAGACGACGCCCGTGAACGAATGAATGCATGTTGTATGAGATGCACCCTTGTTTTGCCTCGAGTCTGAACTATCGGTGCAAGTTGCCCCTCTTTTGCCTTGCCATCGACATGTGGGAACCCGGTAATCGGGAGCACCCCACCATCCTTGCATGACACGCTCCCATCACTTTCTTTTGCACCGACGTCTCCATGAGTTGTCGGAACCGGAACGTTGCCGTGGCACCATTTCGTTATCGTTGCCGTGGCACCCCTTTTCGTTTCCGCCACGATGACAAATGCTTCATATAATGCTCTTATCAACATTTTCATAAAATTGCATAACTTGCAAATGTCATCCGCATCATGATAACAACATCAAGAATGTTTAAATTGTTGTTGCTTTAAATTGCTAATGCATATGGGGAATTATCGGAATTATTGTTTGATGTTTCCGGCCTCATTTAAATGCCTAACTGTGTATTTTACTCATGTTTCACCTCGTGCCATGTTAACCAACATTTAATATTATTGAGTACCTAAACGGGAGAGAACTAAATAATCAAATGTGGTGTTTCGTCAATATGCAACTCGTTGCATATTGAGCCCCACTTAATTTGTAGTATCGTTTCTGCATATTGCCATGCCATGCTTCATTAAACCGGACATGCATCATACTTGGCTGTGCATCATGCCATGTTTATGTGATGGTTGTTTACTATGTTGTTTGCTTCTTTTTGGTGTTGCTTCTTCGGGTTAGTTCCGTTAACGTCGCGTTTGTGAGGATCCGCTCGACTACGTCCGTTTGTCTTCTTCAGGGACTCGTTCTTCTTCCTTGCGGGATCTCAGGCAAGATGACCATACCCTCGAAATCACTTCTATCTTTGCTTGCTTAGTTGCTCGCTCTATTGCTATGCTGCGATACCTACCACTTGCTATATCATGCCTCCCATTTTTCCATGTCAAGCCTCTAACCCATCATTCCTAGCAAACCGTTGTTTGGCTATGTTACCGCTTTGCTCAGCCCCTCTTATAGCATTGCTAGTTGCAGGTGAAGCTGGAGTTTGTTCCATGTTGGAACATGGTTATTGTTGGGATATCACAATATCTCTTATTTAATTAATGCATCTATATACTTGGTAAAGGGTGGAAGGCTCGGCCTTATGGCTGGTGTTTTGTTCCACTCTTGCCACCCTAGTTTCCGTCATACCGGTGTTATGTTCCTTGATTTTGCGTTCCTTACGCAGTTGGGTGTTATGGGAACCCCTTGACAATTCGCTTTGAATAAAACTCCTCCAGCAAGGCCCAACCTTGGTTTTACATTTGCCTCACCTAGCCTTTTTCCCTTGGGTTTCCGGAGCCCGAGGGTCATCTTTATTTTTACCCCCCTGGGCCAATGCTTCTCTAAGTGTTGGTCCAACCTGAGCGATGTCCGGCGCCCCCTGGGCAACCAGGGTCTATGCCAACCCGACGTCTTGCTCATCCGGTGTGCCCTGAGAACGAGATATGTGCAGCTCCTATCGGGATTTGTTGGCACATTCGGGCGGCTTTGCTGGTCTTGGTTTACCATGGTCGAAATGTCTTGTAACCGAGATTCCGAGTCTGATCGGGTCTTCCTGGGAGAAGGAATATCCTTCATTGACCGTGAGAGCTTGTGATGGGCTAAGTTGGGACACCCCTGCAGGGTTTTGAACTTTTGAAAGCCGTGCCTACGGTTATGGGCAGATGGGAATTTGTTAATGTCTGGTTGTAGAGAACTTGAAACTTAACTTAATTAAATGCATCATCCGTGTGTGTAGCCGTGATGGTCTCTTTCCGGCGGAGTCCGGGAAGTGAACACGGTTCTTGTGTTATGCTTGAACGTAAGTAGTTTCAGGATCACTTCTTGATCACTTCTAGTTCACGACCGTTGCATTGCTTCCCTTCTCGCTCTTATTTGCGTATGTTAGCCACCATATATGCATAGTGCTTGCTGCAGCTCCACCTCACTACCCTTTCCTACCCATAAGCTTAAATATTCTTGATCTCGCAGGTGTGAGATTGCCGAGTCCTCGTGGCTCATAGATACTTCCAAACAGTTGCAGATGCTGATGATATGAGTGCAGATGACACAACCGAGCTCAAGTGGGAGCTCGATGGAAATCTTGATCGTTGTTTTGTTTCGTTTCCTGTTGATCAGTAGTGGAGCCCAGTCGGGACGATCGGGGATCTAGCATTTGGGGTTGTCTTCTTTTATTTTGGTTCCGTAGTCGGACCTTGATTGTATTCTGGATGATGTAATGCCATATTTATGTATTGTGTGAAGTGGCGATTGTAAGCCAACTCTTTATCCCTTCCTTATTCAGTACATGGGATGTGTAAAGATTACCCCACTTGTGACATGCCTACCATGCGGTTATGCCTCTAAGTCATGCCCCGACATGTGGGAGATATAGCCGCATCGTGGTGTTACAAGTTGGTAATCAGAGCCATCCCTGACTTAGGAGCCCCCTGCTTGATCGAATCGCTGACATTGTTGAGTCTAGAACAAAATGCTTTGAGTCTTAGGATTATATATATCGAAGAGTAGGATTATTTTTACTCCTCAGTCCCTTCGTCGCTCTAGTGAGGCCTCCTGACGTAAAGATTTCACTCTTCTCTTCTCAAATTTCACTAAAAAAATTTAGGATCACGCGGGTATCTTGGAATCGTTCTGATGGTTTTGTGGCGAGAACATTGTTCTTGGTGCCTCCTGACATTTAGGGGTTATGGCAGTGTCCCGGGGAGTTGAGCTCCAAGGTGTTGTCGTCAAAATTTTATCGTTGCAGTTCTGGAATACCTAAGTTTCACCGACATCGAAAATCTCTTTTATGCAGTTGTTGGTGAGATAACCTCGACGCCACCCAGTACTGGGGCGGGAGTTCGGGAGTATTGCCGTAACTCGTATAACGGATGCTTTTCGAAGGTTGAGGTAAATGATTTCCGAAGGTTTCTTGGTTATGTGTTGAAGGATGGATACAACTGGATGTAGGATTTGCTAGTTTTGGGTGAGATATTGTGCTTCCCATGTATCCCCAACACCTATTGCATAACCAGAAAGTTTCGGGAGTTTATAAGTGGGAATTAAAGTAGCTCCTAGAATAATATTTCCAACAGACACATGATACGATTTTGGATCTATCATATGTTTGTTTCCAGCTTATTCTGCAAGCCAATCCTTTGTTTTGTTTTGGTTTGTGGTATTAGAGTTGCTTCAATGTCAAGTGGTGATTCCATACCTTTTCCTAAGCGGTGTTCTCATATTTCTATGTGAATACTAATCCTTCATGATAGTTGGGATTGTCATGTCAATCCTTTCCAACCGACGTGTTCCTCTTCAAGTGGATCCGATCATTTTCAACAGCCGCAAGATCACCTCTCGGTTTTTCCAACATTGTTCGTTTCATCTATCCCAAAGTTGCCTTTGTTTTCCCACCCTCCCACCCTTTTTCTTCAAGGAATCAGATGTCTTAGTCAAGTATCCTTTTATTGATGGGAAGTTTCTCCATTCATTTCCGTCAATGTTCTTATCCGGTGATTCTCATGAAGATGCTCTACAAGTTATCATTCTTCGTTCTCTTTTCTTCTCCGGTGGATTCAATTCAAGTTTTGTTGATCATACCTTTTCCTTGTTTCAAATGCTTTCTCATGCCAGTGCACCTCTTAATCATCCGCTTCTCGCCATTCATTTGTTCCGTTGTGTTGAAGATATCTCAAAAGATTCGCGTTGCCATTCTCAATCGTTCAAGATATCTCGATGTTGTTATCTCATTCAAGCCATTTAATTCAACCGATGCATTCTCCCTTTCAAGTAATCATTTCAACGGTGTTTCTTTTGAGTGGGCCCTAACCCACAGGTCTTTTCCCAAGATCTTACCCGACTCTTCTAATTTTCCCGGAGCTATCCTCAAATTCTTTCAAAGTTTGACGTAAGAACGAATTGTCATCAGTCAAATGTCTTTCTCCAAAAATCTTTCAAAATCTTTTCATCGTTGGTTCAACTTTTCTATTCTTCTTTATTCCGGAGTGTCTCAACAATTTGGTGGTATTTCTCGTCGTCATTCTCAGATTTTGAAGACTGAAGAAGGGCTCCTCTTAAATTCTTATCCGTTCTTCCAAAGATTCATGGTTCTAGCTTGATACCATCCTCTCATAATTTTTTCGATTGTGAGAATTCTTTTCACCCATCCGGAGCAATTCATGACTCTTTTCAGTTGGATTCCCCGGAGCCCATCATCTCAGAATTATTCATTCTCAGCTTTCAGCTCTCATGCTCCAAATCTTACCGGTGCATCATTCAAGTATTCTCTAATCAGTCCGCGATCTCTTCGTTCTCTTGCATCTTGATTTGACTCAAGTATCTTCGTTCATTTTCAATTCTTACCGGTAGGTCATTCAAGAGTTCTCTCCCTTCATTATCAGATAGATTCATTCGTTCTTTCCAATCCTACCGGTGGTTCATTGAAGACCTTCTGAAGTTGGCGCTATATCTATCTTAATCCTTTCTACGCGAATAAGTAGTATGCCAAATCCATTTCTTGTCATCAATCTAAATTGGGGAAGGATACGCATAATGTAATTCTTATTCTTGTTTCATCCAAGTGACTAATTCCTTATTCCGGAGGTTCATCAAAATTCTTGATTTCAATTGTTCATCTTTCTTTTCCTGAGTTCCAAGTTTTCTCGGTTATATCATTTCAAAGCTTCATCTAATCATTGCAAGGCCTCAATCTTATTATTTTCATACTTCACTTCTTTTGATCATTCTTTTATTACCGGAGTTCTTCATGGAGGTTCTACATGGTGGTTCATCAAGGATTTAATTCCTTCTCGAAGTGTTCATCGAGATTCTTTTCAGAGGAGCTCAAGTATTCTTCATCTTGCATTCCGAAGTGAAATTCCTTCTACCTTATCTTTTCAGGTGGTGTTATGTCATTCTTGACAATTTCCCTTCGTGTTTCATGATTCACAAGTTGTTAAGAATGAGATATTTAAACCCACCAATCTCTTCATTGGAGTTATCTTGGGGTATATTTCACCTAAAGCTTTCCCTAAGGATTGTGCTATTTATGTTGCTTATAAACAACCAAGTTCTTCATTTATCCTCCGGTGAAATAAGCTTCCAGCCTCAAGCTTCCAGCCTCCTTGTTGAAATCAATCCAATCTTTTGTTTCTGTAGTGGCAGAATTTCACTTCATAACTTTGAGATGTTCTCCATAAGCCCACTACAAGCTTACTCTTTTCGTTGTTGGTTTTCCAACAACTTCGTTCAACCTTTTCTTTGTAAGCATGCTCTTTCAATTTTATTTGCGAGAGTTGTCATTCATCTTCTCCGTTCTTTTTCTTTCCAACCATCTAGTTTTCCATTCATTCATTCTGGAGGCATGGTGACGTTGCTCTTTTCGTCCCATCATCTCATTTTGCCAAGATCATGTTCTTTCCTTTTGTTTATCCATTCAACCGGAGTGTCGTGTCCTTCATTCAAGTTCTTCCATCTTATCAAGTTTTGCCTCCCTTCTCATCTAGAGTGCTATCTAGAATCTTTCTTACCCCTTGTGCCATTCTTTCAATAGTTTCGGAGGCAATGTGTTGTTGATTTCGTCAAGTATCTTCTCATCTTGTCAAGTTCATGTTCAATTCCTTCCATTTTTAGCCGGAGTGCTACCCAAATTACACCATTCTTTTTCCTTCTCTATCTTGTTTTAACCGGAGTGTTGTGTCTATCATTCCACTTCTAACCGGACTCTCATCCAAGTGCTTTCTTTTTGTCAAGCTCATATTCTTTACCTTCCTTTTCCAACCGGAGTGTTGTCGTAATTGATTTTTATCGTTCCTTGTACATCTTGTTTCAACCGGAGTGCTTGCATGTACTTGTTGTCCATTGTAGCCCTTTTCTTATGTTTATCAACCTACAAGGTTCCCATAATGTTCCTTGTTCCTCTTTTCTAACAGATTGTTTTCAACTTTGTTCATCTTCCTTGTATTCTTTATTTCATTTTGTTCAACCTCCCAAGGTTCGCGATTTCACTTGTTTGTCCAAGAAGCAACTTAGTTTTACCTATTCTCTTCCTCTTCCGTTTTCCCTCCGGTGCCATTCTAGATCTCGGGACGAGATCCTCTTGTAGTGGTGGAGTGTTGTAACGCCCCAAGATCGGGGCTTCTGATGCCTTCCTTGGTTTCCGAGATTTCGTGGTGTGATTTGTTCTTGCTTGCTGCATTTCATCATGGCATCATTTGCATTGCATCATGTCATCATGCACCCCTTTTTAAAACTCAACTAAATAAATTGCATGGATCTTCTATCCATTTAAATCAAGGGAAATGCACATGGTGATTTTCTCTTTATGACATATATCCTCCCAATATTATTAGGGAGCTATTATAAATATTCCATTAACTTGGAATCACCCATAACACAATTGCACCACTCTTCAACTCTTCTTTTATCCGTCTCAACTTCATATACTTACTTTTCGACTTTTTTTAAGTTAAATTGCAAATTGAGTTGAAATTTTACTTTCTCCATTAATGTTCCAAATCTGCTCATAAATCACATCTAATGTGTGGGATCATCTCCTCAAATCTCAGCTCATTTAGAGTTCGTTCGAATGGGTTTCAAAATTCAAACATGTTGAATTAAATTCAACATGTGCGAATCTTTTTTTCTCCAAAACTCCTCTTCCATTTTATTTAAATTCCTCACATTTTTGCAAGGCCGTGAAAATAGACCCTTGCCAAATCCCCATTCGCAACCCCCCTCTTTCCTTTTTCTTTCAGTTATCTGTTTTAAATCTTTTTTCTAAAGAGAGGAGAGAGGAGCCAGCCCCAGCTGGGCCTCCAACCTCCTGCACCGGCCCAATTTGGTCCAACCTTCGCTGGGCCATCTGCGCCTAAGGCCCAGCCCGCACCGGCTCTAACCCTAGCAGCCACTAGGCCCGACCGAAACCATCCTCTCCTTCGATCTCTCCCTCCTTCGTTCCCACGCGCGCCGCCATCTCTCTCCCTGCTCGATCTCTCCCTCACCCTCTCCCCTCGCGCCGCCTGGCCCAGCGCCCCATCTCCCTCGTCTCCCACTTCACGCACCAGAGAGGAGTTCGTGCAACGCCGCCCCTGCTCGCGGTCTTCCTCATCAGACTCTCCTCTCCTGCACCTCGTTCCCGGTGCCGGCAAGCCTGTGACGCCGCCGCCACAGCTCCTTCCCTGCTGACTACCTCCGCCGCCGTCATGTTGATGCCCCTCCGCGCGACCCCTTCCTCTGCTACTCCTCCCTCCACGCCCTGCTGCAGCTGCTCTTCTCGGCGCCGCCCGTCGCCGCCACCCGGCCACCTCGTCGCCTTCCCGCCATGGCGCCCGCGCCGGCGACCCTGCAGGTCGCTGCCTCGCACCATCTCCGTCTTCCCCGCGCCTCCTCCCTCGCCCTGGAGGTCACAGAGAGCTCAAGCCCCGTCGTCAGTTTCCCACGACCTCCTCCTCCTGGCTCTGCTCTGCGTCATCGTGTTCCCATCGAGCCGCTGCTGGCCCTCTTCCCCTTCTGCTGATGCCGTTCTGCCAAGGCCCGGTAAGATCACCGGTGGTTCCGGCTCCCTCGCATCTCCTCGCGTCGGACCTGGCCTCCACCACCTCGCCCTCAGCCGCCTCGTCCCTCGCCAGCAAGCCTGCCGCCGCGCCTGGCCTGTGCCCGCGCTTGCTGCCTCCAGCCCGACCACTTGTCTGCTTCCGGCCTGAGGCTCTTTGGTCTTGCTTTGTTTTGGGTCAGTAGGAGAGACGCCAAGACCTGTAACCGGGACCGTCAGGCATCTTCTTTGAGATTTTCTCCAAGTACCACGACGAAGATTTTTGCCAAGTACCATGACGACGCGTCATGTTCATCTACCGCCGTCTTCGGAACTGCTATGAATGGCAAGTACCTCGGCAAGTACCTTGACGCCCGATGCATAGAACAACTACCGTCGCCGACGACCGAGTACCACTACCGTCGACCCTCGAAGACCCCGTGGACGTCAAGTTCCATGTCGTGACCCTGAACATCTACGAAAATGTTGTACGACTACTTCCGTGGCCGAAGACCCGTGTACAACTACCATCATCGTGTACGACTACTTCCGCTGCGAACGTCCTGAGAACGTCTGTTTCCTCTACTTTCCACTGAACAAGAACCGTCCCGTTTGCACGCTTCGAAGGTATAACCTCGAGACGATGCCCGTGAATGAATGAATGCATGTTGTATGAGATGCACCCTTGTTTTGCCTCGAGTCTGAACTATCGGTGCATGTTGCCCCTCTTTTGCCTTGCCACCGACGTGTGGGAACCCGGTAATTGGGAGCACCCCACCATCCTTGCATGGCACGCTCCCGTCACTTTCTTTTGCACCGACATCTCAATGAGTTGTCGGAGCTAGAACGTTGCCGTGGCACCGTTTCGTTATCGTTGTCGTGGCACCCCTTTTCGTTTCCGCCACAATGACAAATGCTTCATATAATGCTCTTATCAACACTTTCATAAAATTGCATAACTTGCAAATGTCATCCGCATCATGATAACAACATCAAGAATGTTTAAATTGTTGTTGCTTTAAATTGCTAATGCATATGGGGAATACCGGAATTATTGTTTGATGTTTCCGGCCTCATTTAAATGCCTAACTGTGTATTTTACTCATGTTTCACCTCGTGCCATGTTAACCAACATTTAATATTGTTGAGTATCTAAACGGGAGAGAACTAAATAATCAAACGTGGTGTTTCATCAATATGCAACTCGTTGCATATTGAGCTCTGAAAGTGCGTTATATCGACTAGAGGGGGGGGTGAATAGGTGATTTTTATGAAAGTCTTCAAAACGTGGAAGTTATGAAGACAAACGATAGAAATAAACCTATTACCCTGCAGCGGAAGGTAGACTACACTAGGCAAGCCATAGTCAAATATTCAATGGAGTGAAAGCACAATGACTAATAGCAGCAATGTAGTAAGGATCAGGTAGGAAGATATTATGAAGCCAAACAGAACATGCAGTCACTCAGTGAAGATAAAAGATAGTGCAATCATACAATGACTTCACAAGGAGTAACAGTAAGTAAAGAGAAGGGAAGGATGAAACCAGTGACTCATTGAAGACAATGATTTGTTGGACCAGTTCCAGTTGCTGTGACAACTGTACGTCTGGTTAGTGCGGCTAGGTATTTAAACCTGAGGACACACAGTCCCGGACACCCAGTCCTGAACACGCAGCTCAGGACACCCAGTCCTCACCGTATTCCCCTTGAGCTAAGGTCACACAGACCTCGCCCAATCACTCTGGTAAGTCTTCAAGGTAGACTCCCAAACCTTCATAGACTTCGTTCACCGGCGATCCACAATGTCTCTTGGATGCTCAGAACGCGACGCCTAACCGGCTGGAGGATTCACAGTCCTCAAGTGTAATAAGTCTTCAGATCACACAGACAAGAAGACTTAAGTGATGCCTAATTCTCTTTGGCTCTGGGTGGTTAGGGCTTTATCCTCGCAAGGAATTCTCTCTCAAAGGCTTCGAGGTGGGTTGCTCTCAAACGACAAAAGCCGTACACTAACTCTAAGCAGCCAACCATTTATGGTTGTAGGGGGTGGGCTATTTATAGCCACTAGGCAACCCGACCTGATTTGTCCGAAATGACCCTGGGTCACTAAGGAACTGACACATGTTCCAACGGTCAGATTTCAAACTCACACGGCAACTTTACTTGGGCTACAAGCAAAGCTGACTTGTCCGACTCTGGACAAGATTCGCTCTCATAGTCTTCACTCGAAGACATAGGTTTTGGTTAAGCATCACTTCAGTCATTCTGACTGGTTCTCTTGGACCCCACTTAACAGTACGGTGGTTCCGATGACTCAACAAAGAAGAAAAAGAACTACGAAAGATCTAAGTCTTCGAGCTCCATAGGTTTCATGCGATGTCTTCTCTTGTCATAGTCTTCAATGTGAATATCTTCATATACCACCTTTGACTTGAATGTCTTCATACATTTTTAGGGGTCATCTCTGGTAGGAAAACTGAATCAATGAGGGACTTCTTCCTGTGTTATCCTGCAATTCTCACAAACACATTAGTCCCTCAACTAGGTTTGTCGTCAATACTCCAAAACCAACTAGGGGTGGCACTAGATGCACTTACAATCTCCCCCTCTTTGGTGATTGATGACAAACTAGTTGAAGTTTTCAACGGGGAATATAATATGTGAAATTGTAAAGGATAAGGAATTGTCTTCATAAGTTGCAAGGGCTCCCCCTGAAGATGTGCATATAAGTAATTTGCTTTTGGAATGCAAATGCACATGGCAGGTTGTGCTTGTGGAGATCCTCTTCAACTTATGATGACAATCCACTATGCATGTGAAGGTATGCGAAGGTAATGACATGCATAATGGAAAATGGACGTTTGCAAAATGATCTAAGTGCGGAATTTATCATCGCATCACAAAGTGGCAAATAAGTAGCAGACAACCATCGAGTTTAAGTGTTACAACTCAAAGAACCAAATGTATCAAAACGAGAGTTGTAAACACGAAGCAAAATATGAAGCACCCGCCCATATGGACCCGCTTGAAGACTATCAAACTCATATGCTTCTCCCTCTTTTGTCAGTAAGGACCAAAAAGGTTTGAAGACATAGAGCACCTACTCGTTCCCATGAAAAATAGGTGAAGCAGCAGGGTCGTCGGTGGTGTTCGGCGGTGCAGAAGAGCTTGGAGCAGTGTCGAAGCGTGCTGAAGGAGGTGGCGGTGAAGTAGCATCGTCTTCATCCTCGATCACTCTGGCATTCATAGTTGCAGCAGAGGAAGAGAACTCAAAGTCTTCAAGAGATGGAGTTCGTCACAGCACTACCGTTCGAGGAGGTGTGGAGTCAAACTTGAAGCGCCCAGAGAAGCCATCCTCTTGAAGATCATCTTCAGAACACATCAGTATCAGCCCTTTCCATGTGCGTCAAGAGGTTTCATGGGCAATAAAGGCATTCTTGGTGGCAAGATTGCCAATGCGATTAACATCCACCAAGAGGCTTTGCATTTGACGCTTCAGCCAGTCATGATGCCTATCCTGTTTTTGATGAAGAGCCACAAGAAGCTCTCAGTCATTGAGAACACGAGTGCGCTTCTTGGGTCGTGGGGCAGTTGTACTGTCAGTGGCTTCAGTGAGAGCAGGATGCGGTGCACGTGTAGTGCCAGCCAAAGGATACACACGAGTGACTGCTTCAACTCCTTCAATGTTCTGAGAAAAACTTTTATGCTCTGCCTTCTGAATACTTAGAGGTTCCTTGGCAGGCTCAGGATAGATGGCTTCAATAGACATATCCACATCAGGCAGAAAGATCCGATGATTGAGAGCAGATGGCTGATATGAGATAGTGGAGTGAAGTTTGATCAGCCACATTACCCATGGGGCGTAGAACTTCAAGCCAAACAGATCAGAGCCTGATGCAGCAAGTTGGCAAATGAAGAAGTCTTGTGCATTGAAGCATTTGCCATGAAGAATATAGAAGACCAAAGTCTTCATTGCACCTTCCAGCTTGGCATGTGGAGAGTGTCCTTTGATGGGCTAGAGAGTTCGCCTTATGATGTGATAAATAGTTCTTGGCAGATACTCAAGGTCTTCAACAAAGAACTCTTTGGGATATTCAGCATCTTGGGGCAATGGCTTCATCATACTGAGCATCGGACTCATGTTAGGTTCAGGCTTCTGAAAGATGCTCTCCACAGCTTCACTGTGAAGTTGACAGCCAGATTCGTAGAGATCGCTAGGAGTGGGTAGACCAGTGAGCTCAATGATGTCAAAGGCTTTGACTTCGTGATGAACATTTCCTGTCATCCACTCCAGGACCCAAGTCTTCGGATCTCTGTTATACCCGCAGATGTGAAGTGTGGCATAGAATTGGAGCAACAACTCTTCATTCCAATGCTCTTGGTTAGTGACGAACAACAGCAATCCAACCTCTTTGAAGCAATCCAGAGCTTCTTCCAGACAGGGCAGACCAGCTATTGCTTCAATGTCAAGACGCTTGTGTGGGAAGATGCGACCTTGATTGTATAGAATGCAGGAGTAATAGCTTCGCTGCGGATAGCTCCAGAACCGATCAGATGATATTCTTTCCCTTGAGTAGGGGTTCCTGGAGCTATTGAAGAATGTGTTGTCTGCTCTGAAGCCATTGATATTGAAGGATCCAGGTGCTGATGCAGGACCTGGGAACCTGGGCAATCTTGGGATGGGCTTCTGTACCTGAGGCCTGTGCTCAACATAATAGTCGAACTGAGGACCGGCAGCAGGCGCAGGAACAGAAGCAGTAGGATCAGTGGCTTCACTGACTTTTGGTGCTTTTGTTGGTGAGGGCTCCACATTAGCTTCAGCCATGACAACGTCGGTGGCTTCATTGGTGTTGGTGGTGGCAGCCTCAAGATTTTCAACCTCCACTTGACGAGCTGGAGGGTCGGTCACAATCACGTTCTCCTCGAGAACCTCTTCTTGGTGGGACAGGGGAGTAGCAGCTTGTGGGACTTCTTCTTCATCGTCTAATGCAGCCGGAATGTCTTCAGCAGCTTCAGCTTCAGTCGCAGAGACTGGAGGCCTTGGTCCTTTGCGAAGCCTGCGCAACGCAGGCGACGCCTGTGTAGTTGGAGTTGGCTGGGCCTCAAAGTCTTCTTCCTCTTGTGGGCGATCAGCCCATGAAGCATCCTGAGCAATTGGCGTCAGAGGACAACCAATGCTGATGAGTTCGCTGTGCGTTAGCACAGGCGATGATACCTATTGGTGTTCGAGCCGAGGAAGGACCGCATCATCTTCAACATGGTCATGGTGACCAATGTCTTCAGCAGCGATGGGACAGTTGCTGGAAAGTCTTCAGCTTCATGAGCCTCTGTGAAAGCAGGCTCATGGATTGTCAGTTGGCATTCAGCGTCAGGATGAACCATGGAAATAGGTTCAATAATCAAAGGCTCTGTGGGAGCAGCCCGTTCTTTCTTGGCCTTCCTCTTCTTCTTGGAGGGGGCAGTAGGAGAGGCTTCAGGATGTTTCCTCTTCCTGGCTTCAGCCTCAGCAGTCCTCGTCTTCTTTAGCTCTGAAGCGGTTGACTGGGCTTTTGGCTTCGAGCCAGTCATGCTGGTTGGGAAGACAATGGGATCTGCTTCCTGCCTTGGTGCGAGAGGTTCGGCCACAATTGGCTTCTTCTTCTGCTTAGCAGCCATCCTGGGATCAATGCCCGGACGCCCAAGGGCCTTGCACTTCTCAGCTTCATTGTAGCCTTGCACACACTTGTCAGCCAGGCTCTTCCTGCGCTCCCGAGAACCCTGAGCTTCTGCGCGTTTCTTGAGAAAGGCTTCTTTCAGCTCGTGTAGCATAATCTTGAAGTTTTTCACCTCTTGCACGCTGAGCTTGGCCACGATGTGCTGAGCGAGAGCTAGCTCTGAAGTAATGGAACCATGGAAGGCGACACTGAGGCCAATGGGTAGTTGCAGATCTTCGAAGCTGATGTTTGGCGTGTCAAACCACTCATCAATGAAGTTTTGGATGATTGTTACATCAAAGAGAGGCAGATCATTGAAGATTTCTGCTTCTTCTTTGCTCTTGATGAGTTGCTCAAGAGCGTCATCTGCAAGATCTTCATCACTTGACAGATCAATGGCATCGTTGCACAGAATGGCAGCAGCTGTTAGCTCTTGGCCGGTGTGTGGCAGAGGCATCTTGACCTTCTAGGGCTTGGAGATGTGTGACAAATCTTCAGACTGCACACCGTCTTCAGGAGGTGCAGTTGCCAGTGGCTTCGCCCGTGAGATTTTTGGTGCAGAGGCCGGCTTTGAAGCTTTTGGCTGCTTCAGCTTCTTTGGCTTCGGCGCTGCAGGCGCTTCATCTGATTCAGCTTCATCTGCAGGCTCATTCACGGCTGTCCCTTGAACCACGATGTGAGTGATGAGACCTTCAAGGTTGTAGAAGGGCCCAAGAAGATTGGGTTCAGCTTCGCGAGTTCCATCGGCACGGGGAGCAGAGGGACCAGGGTTGAAATCTAAACCCAAAGTCTTCTTGTTCTGCTTCGCTGAGTTCTGGGCAAACTGGAAGTTGCGCTTAAACAGATTGTCGTCACGACACCATAGCAGGGACGATGGGTCAGCATCCACAGGCTGTGGTCCACGGACCATGCAGGGATATAAGCCTTGTTCAATGGCTTCATCTCTGGTCCTGGGTTGAAGATTTTTGTAGAGGATGTCTCCCCATGGTCGCTTGATGGCATTCTTTTCAGCATATTCCTTGGTCACAAATCTGTACTTGAACCACTGTTCTGCCCAATAGTGTCGAATCCATTGGATTCGTATCTTGCGCTGATTGTAATCCTCTTCAGGATCTGTCTTGTACAGCTCTGAGAGGTCATCAGGCAGATCTCTTGATGTTTCTCCTTGATGCTTTCTGCCACCCTTCCTTGCTGATTTCTCTGAAGCCATGAACTTTAAACTGAAAGGCTTCAATATGTTCAAAGGCTTCAAAGGTTTTTGCTTGCTGGACAAACAAGAACTAGCTTCGGGAGAATTTATGTGATGCTGTAAGAATTCTGCAAATGAATGCAGACTATGAGAACCAAGGGATTCTCCCACGGACATGTACCTGTGACAGCATTAAGGTGTGAGGGAAGGGGAAGAGGTCATATGCATTCTCAGAAGATTTTGAAGATAAATCAGTTTAGAAGACATTGACCTCATCGTGCGAAGATATTCACTCATAGATAAGGAGTTGGTTCCAGATTTGTACGAATCCACGGATCAGTACAAGTGAGGAATCTAACTACTTTGTGAAGCATAAGTGAATATACTAAGCATGTTATGAGATGCAGTATGAAAGAGATCCAACTTGTGTGAATAGAAACTGCTTGTGGTAGAAAGTGATAAAGCTATAGGATCAAAGGGGCCGTAAAAAGGAAGTTTTATTTACCACACGAAGAACTACTAGACGAAGTGGAAGAGGAGGCCGAGCAGTTCGATCGTCCGTGCCCTAACTTGGCGACGGAGGACACCTACGGCGACGGCGGAGAAGACGATGTCCGCGGTCGGCGTGAAGACGGCATCGGAGAGGTTGCAGCAGCGAAGCGCTTCGTCGCCGGTGTCGTCGAGGGCTAGCGGCGGCGCTAGGGTTCGTGCGAGAGTGGAAGAAGAGATAATGACTGCTGTGAGGTGTATATTTATAGGTACAGGGGCGGCACTGCGTTATTACACAGGTGCCCCTGGCGATTCACATCTGAGGAACACGTGGACATCATGCAGCATATCGGGGGTTGTTCCACGTCCCACGCACGCCTGGATTGTCGGGTGGTCGTTCCCACTTCTCCGGGTTTCAGGTGAAGGAATGAGCATTGAAAACAGACTTAATGGTTGTCTCTGTATCTTCTGCTGACAAGGACGCAGAGAAGACATTCGACAGTTTCAATAGAATGCATATGATTTGGAGAGATAGAGTTTGAGATAGAAAGCATAGAGAGGTTAGGGTTCGATCACATTCACTTAGTTCAAAAGATTCAACAAGAAGACATAGCTATAAGTGAATGCTGTAGAGGACAGAACACTAGTGTATATATATATATATAATCAACATAGTGAAGATAATCATGAAGACATGTTGGAATTGAAGCCAAACCAAATGTGAAGACATAGCAAATGTAACGCCATGAGTGAAACACTTCAAATAGAACATTTGGTGGTGGCGTTACCCACCGTATAGGAAGTATTAGACCTAGACACGGCGCACAATTATCGTGGCGCTCCGAAGTCAAATTCCTTATTAATGTATTCACACTTAGAATGTATGTCTTCATTGATTGAAGATATACTTTACTTCGTGTGTTGCACATCTAAGTCATCAATATGCATAAGTGTTAGGATGTGTGCCTGATCACAGGACATTTGAGGATTCCAGGATATTTAGCTCACAGCGTAACTTGCAAAATCTCTTCTCATCCAAGGGCTTGGTGAAGATATCTGCCAATTGCTCTTCAGTGTTGACGTGTATGATATCAATATCTTCCTTCACAACATGATCTCTGAGAAAGTGATGACAAATTTCAATGTGCTTTGTCTTCGAGTGCTGAACTGGGTTGTTGGCAATCTTGATGGCGCTTTCGTTGTCGCAGTAGAGTGGCACTTGCTTCAGATGAATGCCATAGTCCTTGAGTGTTTGCTTCATCCACAGAAGCTGAGCGCAGCAAGATCTAGCAGCAATGTATTCAGATTCACCAGTGGAGAGAGATACACAGTTCTGCTTCTTTGAAGACCAACATATAAGTGATCATCCCAGAAAGTGACATGTGCCTGATGTAGATTTGCGATCCACTTTGTCACTAGCATAATCAGCATCCGAGAATCCAACCAGAACTCTGAGCCCTTTGGATACCATAATCCTAGAGTTGGGGTGTGAGCCAAATATCGAAGAATTCGCTTCACAGCTAAGTGATGCGACTCCTTTGGTGTCGCTTGAAATCGAGCACACATGCAAACACTAAGCATAATATCTGGCCTAGATGCACATAGATAAAGCAAAGAACCAATCATGGAGCGGTATACCTTTTGGTCGAACTCTTTACCATTGTCGTCAGGACCCAGATGATGCTAGGCTGGCATTGGCGTCGTGAAGCCTTTGCAGTCTTGCATACCGAACTTCTTCAGGCAATCTTTGAGATACTTCTCTTGAGATATGAAGATGCCGTTGCGTTGTTGTCGTATTTGGAGACCGAGGAAGAACTTCAGCTCTCCCATCATGGACATCTGATATTGCTCTTGCATCATATATCCAAACTCTTCACTGTACTTCTGATTGGTGCAGCCGAAGATAATGTCATCCACATATATTTGGCACACAAACAGTTCACCATCATATGTCTTCGTGAAGAGAGTGGGGTCTAGGGAACCAGGTATGAAGCCTTTGCTCTTCAGGAAGTATTTGAATGTGTCATACCAGGCCCGAGGGGCTTGTTTGAGGCCATACAGTGCCTTGTTGAGCTTGTATACCATGTCAGGATGTTTTGGATCTTCAAAGCCAGGCGGTTGTGCAACATACACTTCTTCTTCAATCTTGCCATTGAGAAAGGCGCTCTTCACATCCATTTGATATAGAAGTATGTTGTATGATTTGCATAGGCCAGCAGTATGCGTATGGCTTCAAGTCTAGCCACAGGAGCAAATGTTTCATCGAAGTCAATGCCTTCCACTTGAGTATATCCTTGAGCAATGAGACGATCTTTGTTTCTGACAACTTGACCATGCTCATCTTGCTTGTTGCGGTATATCCATTTGGTGCCTATTATGTTGTGCTTCCGAGGATCAGGACGCTTAACCAGTTCCCATACATTATTCAGCTCAAACCGTTGAAGCTCTTCTTGCATAGCTTGAATCCATTCAGGTTCCATGAAGGCTTCTTCAACTTTCTTGGGTTCTGTAATTGAGACGAATGCGAAGTGCCCACATAAATTTGCTAGCTGAGTTTCCCTTCATCGAGTGAGCGGATCGGATGCATTGATGCTGTCAATTATTCTCTCAATCTGCACTTCATTGGCAACACGAGGATGTACAGGGCGAAGGTTTTGCTCTTGCTGATCATTGTCATTGTTAGTGGGATTGTCTTCAGGCTGAGCATTGTCTTCAAGTTGATCAGGTGCGGAGATGATAAGTTCCTCTTCAGGTTGAGCTTCAGAGGGTATGATTTCTCCGGTTCCCATAACCTTGATTGATTCGCTGGATGGAACTTCATCTAGCACATTTGGGAGGTGCTCTCTTTGTGAACCGTTAGTCTCATCAAACCGCACATCCACTGTTTCAACCACTTTATAATGAAAGAGATTGAAGACTCTGTAGGAGTGCGAATCCTTTCCATATCCAAGCATAAAACCCTCATGTGCTTTTGGTGCAAATTTTGAAGTGTGATGTGGATCCTTGATCCAGCACCTGGCGCCAAATACTCTGAAGTAACTGACATTTGGCTTCTTGCCAGTAAGGAGCTCATAAGATGTCTTGTTCAGAAGCTTGTGAAGATAAACATGATTGATTGTATGGCATGCAGTATCAATGGCTTCAGGCCAGAATTTTCTTGGAGTCTTGTATTCATCAAGCATCGTTCGGGCCATCTCAATGAGGGTTCTGTTCTTGCGTTTGACGATGCCATTCTTCTGTGGCGTGTACGGGGCTGAGAATTCATGTGTGATGCCCAAGATATCAAGATATGTATCAAGGCCAGTGTTCTTGAATTCAGTGCCATTGTCACTTCTGATGTGCTTTATCTTGGCACCATAGTTGTTCATTGGTCGATTGGCGAAGCGTCTGAAGACATCCTGCACTTCAGTCTTGTAGAGGATTATGTGCACCCAAGTATATCTAGAATAATCATCAACAATGACAAAGCCATAGAGACAAGCAATAGTAGTAAGAGTTGAGTAATGAGTGGGACCGAAAAGATCCATGTGTAGCAGTTCGAAGGGTCGAGTGGTTGTCATGATTGTCTTCGAGGTATGTTTGGCCCTCGTCATCTTTCCTGCTTCGCAGGCACCGCATAAGTGATCTTTCTTGAACTTGACGCCCTCTATGCCTATGACATGCTTCTTCTTTGCAAGGGTGTGGAGGTTCCTCATGCCAGCATGCCCTAGCCTCTGATGCCAGAGCCAGCATTCTGAAGCTTTTGCTAGAAGACATACGGCAAGCTGTGGTCCTGCCGAGAAATCTACTACATACAAATCATCTTTCCGATACCCTTCAAACACTAGAGACTTGTAAGATTCCATTAGTACAAGGCAATGATATTCTCCAGATATTACGATCATTTTCAAATCGCAAAGCATTGAGACAGACATTAAGTTGAAGCCAAGGGATTCAACAAGCATGACTTTATCCATGTGTTGATCCTTTGGGATTGCAACTCTACCTAGACCCAGTACCTTACTTTTACCAGTGTCAGCAAATGTGATGTGACTCTTGTCGGATGGACGTAAGGTTGAGTCCATAAGAAGGCTTCTTTTGCCAGTCATTTGATTGGTACACCCACTATCAATAATCCATTCTGAAGATGCTGGTGTCGTACCCTACAGTGCAGTTAGGGGGATAGGCTTCACGAAGAGAATTATGAAGCAAAAACATTTGATGAACCAGTGGGTTATGGAAGCTTAGATCCAGATTACGACTAATAGGGAGAGTAGCAAGTGATTCAGGAACGAAGTACATAGTAAGACCATTCGGGCATTTGATCTTGCGCCCTACAAGATGTTTAAGGTCCCCAGCAATAGCGTCCGACGATTTTGGTTTTCTGCTGGAGACCTTTCCCTGCAAAAGAGAGTTAAGCTTTCTTAGCCACCCACATCTTCAAGGGTGGCTTAGAAGCAATAAGTCTAAGTGCAGCGTCTGAGAACTTTGGCTTTGGAGCCCTAGCAAAAAGTCTTGCAAGCGGACAATAGTACTCATAAGAATAAGCAGAATAGTTCTTGGTCTTATGAACATGGCGGTTTGATGAACCGCGCTCATATTCATAGGCCTGAGTATGGTTTCCCTGCAAAACATTTGCGTTAGTGCGACTCAGGTGAGTCCTATGTCTGTATGAAGCCTTTGGACCGTATGAAGCCTGTGGTATGAGGTTTGTCTTCTTCACGTGTGGTGTCATGATGACATTCATAGGAAGATTCTCCAGACACTTTTTCGGAACCCAGATCTTCTTCATAGGTGGTCCGTTCCTGCAGTTAGTACCAATGTACCTGGCAAACACTTCACCATTCTGATTCTTAAATAGTTTATAGTTTGCATCAAAGGATTCATCAATGACAATGGGGTTTGCACAAGTGAAGCCAGATAGAGTGGATGGATCTGCTGAAGATTCCTTTGGAGCAACCCATGTGGTTTTGGGGTACTGCTCAGGTTTCCAGTAAGAGCCATCAGCATTCATTTTCCTTACGAACCCAACACCCTCTTTCCTCGGGTTTTGGTTCAAGATCTGCTTTTTGAGGACATCACATAGTGTCTGATGCCCTTTAAGACTTTTGTACATCCTTGTTTCAAGCAATGTCTTCAACCTAGCATTCTCATCAGCAATAGCAGTGGAATCCTCAGCAGAGGGGTTAGTTCCCACATCAACAGTTGAAGATATTGCAATAGTAGCAGCAGTAAAACATTCAACAACAGTAGTAGCTTTATCATGCTCAATGCATTTAAGACATGGTGGTTCAAATCCTTCCTGAGCGGAACTAATCTGTTCGGCGTGAAGTGACTCGTTTTCCTTTTGGAGATCTTCATGAGCCGCTCTCAATTTCTCAAGATCTTGCTTCCTTTGAAGATAATCATAGGAAAGCTTTTCATGAGTTGTTGAGAGCGTTTAATGATGACTTTCAAGTTCCTCATACTTAACGTGAAGATTTTTTATGTCTTCAATTAAGGACTCAGATCGAGTCATTTCAGCGCCTAACATATCATCGCTTTTGTCTAATAGTTTTTGAATATGTTCCATAGCTTTCTGTTGTTCAGTTACAATTTTAGCAAGTGTTTTGTAGCTGAGTTCTGAACCACAATCAGAGTCATCTTCACTAGATGTTTGATAGTGAGTAGTGCGTGTGTTTACCTTGGCACCGCGTGCCATGAAGCAGTAGGTAGGAGCGGAGTAGTCCTTGTCATTTGCATCGGTGTCGGTGATGAAGTCATTGTCTTCAGTGTTGAAGATGGACTTGGCAACATATGCTGTAGCCAGACTTGCAACGCCAGAATCGGACTCTTCCTCAGACTCCACCTCCGCCTCCTCAGAAGCGAACTCCTCCTCTGAATCCATTTCCTTGCCAACAAACGCACGTGCCTTGCCAGATGAGCTCTTCTTGTGTGATGAAGACTTTGAGGAAGACTTGGAAGAAGACTTTGAGTATTTCTTCTTCTTCTTGTCGTCAGAGTCATATTCCTTGCTCTTCTTCTTCTTTTTGTTCTCATTGTCCCACTGCGGACACTCAGAGATGAAGTGACCAGGTTTCTTGCACTTGTGACATGTTTTCTTCTTGTAGTCATGAGCAGAAGCTTCATCATTCCTTGAGCTTGGTCATGAAGACTTTCTGAAACCTTTCTTCTTGGTGAATTTTTGGAACTTCTTCACAAGCATAGCAAGTTCCCTTCCAATGTCTTCAGGATCATCAGAACTGCTGTCAGATTCTTCTTCAGATGAGGAGACAGCTTTTGCCTTCAAGGCACGAGTTCGCCCATAGTTTGGACCGTAGATATCTCTTTTCTCAGAAAGCTGAAACTCATGTGTGTTGAGCCTCTCAAGTATGTTAGACGGATCGAGTGTCTTGAAATCAGGTCGTTCTTGAATCATCAGGGCTAGGGTGTCAAACGAACTGTCAAGTGATCTCAGTAGTGTCTTGACGACTTCATGCTTGGTGATCTCAGTAGCGCCAAGGGCTTGAAGCTCATTCATGATGTCAGTGAGTCGATCAAATGTGAGCTGGACATTCTCATTGTCATTTCTCTTGAAGCGATTGAAGAGGTTGCGAAGGACACTGATTCTCTGATCTCTCTGGGTTGAGACGCCTTCATTGACTTTGGAGAGCCAGTCCCAGACTAGCTTAGATGTTTCCAAAGCACTCAGCGGCCATATTGTCCTTTGGTCAGATGACCAAAGATGATATTCTTGGCAGTAGAGTCCAGTTGAACGAACCTCTTGACATCAGCAGCGGTGACACCTTCTCCAGCCTTGGGAACGCCGTTCTTGACGACATACCATAGGTCGACGTCAATGGCTTCAAGATGCATGCGCATCTTATTCTTCCAGTAGGGATATTCAGTTCCATCGAAGACGGGGCACGCAGCGGAGACTTTAATTATCCCTGCAGTCGACATAGCTAAAACTCCAGGTGGTTAAACCGAATCACATAGAACAAGGGAGTACCTTGCTCTGATACCAATTGAAAGTGCGTTATATCGACTAGAGGGGGGGGGGGTGAATAGGCGATTTTTATGAAAGTCTTCAAAACGTGGAAGTTATGAAGACAAACGATATAAATAAACCTATTACCCTGCAGCGGAAGGTAGACTACACTAGGCAAGCCATAGTCAAATATTCAATGGAGTGAAAGCACAATGACTAATAGCAGCAATGTAGTAAGGATCAGGTAGGAAGATATTATGAAGCCAAACAGAACATGCAGTCACTCCGTGAAGATAAAAGATAGTGCAATCATACAATGACTTCACAAGGAGTAACAGTAAGTAAAGAGAAGGGAAGGATGAAACCAGTGACTCGTTGAAGACAATGATTTGTTGGACCAGTTCCAGTTGCTGTGACAACTGTACGTCTGGTTAGGGCGGCTAGGTATTTAAACCTGAGGACACACAGTCCTGGACACCCAGTCCTGAACACGCAGCTCAGGACACCCAGTCCTCACCGTATTCCCCTTGAGCTAAGGTCACACAGACCTCGCCCAATCACTCTGGTAAGTCTTCAAGGTAGACTCCCAAACCTTCACAGACTTCGTTCACCGGCGATCCACAATGTCTCTTGGATGCTCAGAACGCGACGCCTAACCGGCTGGAGGATTCACAGTCCTCAAGTGTAATAAGTCTTCAGATCACACAGACAAGAAGACTTAAGTGATGCCTAATTCTCTTTGGCTCTGGGTGGTTAGGGCTTTATCCTCGCAAGGAATTCTCTCTCAAAGGCTTCGAGGTGGGTTGCTCTCAAACGACAAAAGCCGTACACTAACTCTGAGCAGCCAACCATTTATGGTTGTAGGGGTGGGCTATTTATAGCCACTAGGCAACCCGACCTGATTTGTCCGAAATGACCCTGGGTCACTAAGGAACTGACACGTGTTCCAACGGTCAGATTTCAAACTCACATGACAACTTTACTTGGGCTACAAGCAAAGCTGACTTGTCCGACTCTGGACAAGATTCGCTCTCATAGTCTTCACTCAAAGACATAGGTTTTGGTTAAGCATCACTTCAGTCATTCTGACTGGTTCTCTTGGACCCCACTTAACAGTATGGTGGTTCCTATGACTCAACAAAGAAGAAAAAGAACTACGAAAGATCTAAGTCTTCGAGCTCCATAGGCTTCATGCGATGTCTTCTCTTGTCATAGTCTTCAATGTGAATATCTTCATATACCACCTTTGACCTCAATGTCTTCATACATTTTTAGGGGTCATCTCTGGTAGGAAAACCGAATCAATGAGGGACTTCTTCCTGTGTTATCCTGCAATTCTCACAAACACATTAGTCCCTCAACTAGGTTTGTCGTCAATACTCCAAAACCAACTAGGGGTGGCACTAGATGCACTTACAAGCTCCACTTAATTTGTATTATCGTTTGTGCATATTGCCATGCCACGCTTCATTAAACCGGACATGCATCATACTTGGTTGTGCATCATGCCATGTTTATGTGATGGTTGTTTGCTATGTTGTTTGCTTTTTTCCGGTGTTGCTTCTCCGAGTTAGTTCCGTTAACGTCGCGTTTGTGAGGATCCGTTCGACTACGTCCGTTTGTCTTTTTCAGGGACTCGTTCTTCTTCCTTGCGGGATCTCCGGCAAGATGACCATACCCTCAAAATCACTTCTAGCTTTGCTTGCTTAGTTGCTCGCTCTATTGCTATGTTGCGATACCTACCACTTGCTATATCATGCCTCCCATTTTGCCATGTCAAGCCTTTAACCCATCATTCCTAGCAAACCGTTGTTTGGCTATGTTACCGCTTTGCTCAGCCCCTCTTATACGTTGCTAGTTGCAGGTGAAGCTGGAGTTTGTTCCATGTTGGAACATGGTTATTGTTGGGATATCACACTATCTCTTATTTAATTAATGCATCTATATACTTGGTAAAGGGTGGAAGGCTCGGCCTTATGCCTGGTGTTTTGTTCCACTCTTGCCGCCCTAGTTTCTGTCATACAAGTGTTATGTTCCTTGATTTTGCGTTCCTTACGCGGTTGGGTGTTATGGGAACCCCTTGACAGTTCGCTTTGAATAAAACTCCTCCACCAAGGCCCAACCTTGGTTTTACATTTGCCTCACCTAGCCTTTTTCCCTTGGGTTTCCGGAGCCCGAGGGTCATCTTTATTTTAACCCCCTTGGGCCAGTGCTTCTCTAAGTGTTGGTCCAACCTGAGTGATGTCCGGCACCCCCTGGGCAACCAGGGTCTATGCCAACCCGACGTCTTGCTTATCCGGGTGTGCCCTGAGAACGAGATATGTGCAGCTCCTATCGGGATTTGTCGGCACATTTGGGCGGCTTTGCTGGTCTTGTTTTACCATTGTCGAAATGTCTTGTAACCGGGATTCCGAGTCTGATCGGGTCTTCCTGGGAGAAGGAATATCCTTTGTTGACTGTGAGAGCTTGTGATGGGCTAAGTTGGGACACCACTGCAGGGTTTTGAACTTTCGAAACCCGTGCCCGCGGTTATGGGCAGATGGGAATTTGTTAATGTCTAGTTGTAGAGAACTTGAAACTTAACTTATTAAATGCATTAACCGCGTGTGTAGCCCTGATGGTCTCTTTCCGGCGGAGTCCAGGAAGTGAACACGGTTCTTGTATTATGCTTGAATGTAAGTAGTTTCAGGATCACTTCTTGATTACTTCTAGTTCACGACCGTTGCATTGCTTCTCTTCTCGCTCTTATTTGCGTATGTTAGCCACCATATATGCTTAGTGCTTGCTACAACTCCACCTCACTACCCTTTCCTACCCATAAGCTTAAATAGTCTTGATCTTGCGGGTGTGAGATTGCTGAGTCCTTGTGTCTCATAGATACTTCCAAACAGTTGCAGGTGCCGATGATACCAGTGCAGATGATGCAACGGAGCTCAAGTGGGGGCTCGATGAAAATCTTGATCGTTGTTTTGTTTCGTTTCCTGTTGATCAGTAGTGGAGCCTAGTCGGGATGATCGGGGATCTAGCATTTGGGGTTGTCTTCTTTTATTTTGGTTCCGTAGTCGGACCTTGATTGTATTCTGGATGATGTAATGCTATATTTATGTATTGTGTGAAGTGGCGATTGTGAGCCAAATCTTTATCCCTTCCTTTTTCAGTACATGGGATCTGTAAAGATTACCCCACTTGCGACATGCCTACCATGCGGTTATGCCTCTAAGTCGTGCCCCGACACGTGGGAGATATAGCCGCATCGTGGGTGTTACAAAGGGAGTCTTGATAATAAGTCTCCCAAATGATTTTAACCCATGGAGTATTATCCTTGTTGAAGAATTTGTGGAGATATTTCATGAGTAGAAATTGATTATGCAATTGAATATCTAAGACTCCCGGGCCACCTTGTGCTTTGGGTTTACAAACTTGTTCCCAAGAAATCAAAACAGTGCCTCCTTCCTGTGTACCATACTTGTGCCAGAAGCAGTTCATGAGGTATTTATCGATTAGTTTGATCAATGTCTTTGGAATCCAGAGAGTGCACATGAAGAAAATGGGCATGCTTGAGAATACAGATTTAATGAGTGTGAGTTAGTCTCCTGTGGATAGGAGGGTGGAACAACCCAACAGTCGATTTTTCAATTCTCTTCAACATGGGCAAATAGTCCTCAACTTTAGGTTTGGTATGACATAGTGGCAGACCCTGATATTTGTGAGGCAGAGTACCAATGCTACACCCTAGGAGCTGAGATAGATCATGCATCTTATCCATGGGAGTGTTGATGGCAATGAGAGTTGATTTGGAATAGTTGACCTTGAGTCCAGTGTAGGTGGCATAATGAAGAAGCAGATTCTTAATGTGCTCAAGTTGTCTTCTATCTGCATGTGCTACCAACATGGTATCATCAGCATACTGAATGATAGGGTAATCTGGACATGACTGGTGGGTCAGAGGTGATTGGATCATGTTCTTATGCATAGCCTCATTCATAATGGTTTGTAACATATCAGCTGCAATCACAAAAATAAGTGGTGAAAGTGGATCTCCTTGTCTGACACCTTTCTTGCATAAGAATTGTTTGCCTGGCACTCCATTCAATAGAGCAGAGGAAAATCCAGTCCCATATATCATTTTAATCCATTGTATCCATCTGTGTCCAAACCCCTTGGCCTGCATAATTTGTATAATGGTCTCATGGTTCAACATGTGAAAAGCCTTCTCAAAATGTAGTTTCAGTAAGACCAACTCTTTTCTACTTTGGAAACATTGATGTATGTATTCATATGACCAGGCAAGGCATATTGTTGTTGAGAAATACATATTGATTGGTTGAGAAATACATATTGATTGGTGTGCACCATCCCGAGGTTCACTTTTTGAAGTCTGTTAGCCAGCAACTTGGTGATAATTTTTAGGGTGCAATTGAGAAGGGAGATAGGCCTGAACTCAGCTGGGCAAGTGGCAGCATCTACTTTGGGGATCAATGTAATGAATGAATAATTGATGCTCTAGATATTGACAGTACTAGAGTGGAAATCCTTGATGAGCTGATAGAAGTCAGGTGCAATGATATCCCAACAGTGTTTGAGGAAAGCTGCATTGAATCCATATGGCTCAGGAGGTTTATCAGATGACATTTGACTAATGACTTTGTCAATTTCTTCCTTGCTGAAAGGTGCCTCCAAGTCAGTAAGATCATCAATTGAGTGTAGGAGGCCATCCAATTGCAATGGGTTTTCAGTGGGAGAACTAGAGCCCAATCTTTCTTTAAAAGCTCTATATAGGATAGCTACCTTGGCCTGGTGATCAAAGTGTTCATGCACTGATTCATCTTTGAGCATGGCAATGCTGTCATTTTTGAACTTGATTGTTGCTTTAGCTTGAAATGTGTTGGCTTCGCCCATCTGAATCTGTCTGATAGTTGCACTTTGCTTCCAAAAAAATCTTTGATGTTCCAATAGCATAGTCAAGTGATTGTTGAGTATCTCCCTACCATTAGCCTCCTCGTTGGACAGAGATCTGTATTCCTCAAAAACATCATAACATAGGATCAGAAAGTTGGTATCAGCAATAACTTTCTTAAGGTCAGATAGCTGCTTGGACCAATTCTTCAATCGCTTCCCGAGTCTCTTGAATTTAGCAGCAATGATCTTGGCACTGTCACTTTCATCCACTGGTTAAGTCCAAATAGATTTGACTACCTCTTTAAATTGGGAGTGTTGCAACCAGAAATTCTCATATCTGAAGATTTTTGATCTTGGAATGGAGGAGCCAATCTTTATATTGATGGGTACATGATCAGAAGTAGTTTTGGCCAAAGGGTAGGAAAATGTTGGAGGAGATATGCCCTAGAGGCAATAATAAATGTTATTGATTATCTCCCTGTTCATAATTAGGTTTATGTTCCATGCCATAACTGCTATGGTTCTCGAGTCTGCAAATAAAACGAGGCTTGGAGGAAGACTCATATGCACGTGTGGAATAATAAACTATAAAATGTATTCCTAGTCTGGCCTCTAAGACTAGCTCAAGTGTTGCATGATGGTTCTATTTTCCTGATCATGGGCATGTCTATGCCAGCAATTTTGAGGGCACAATGTTAGAGGAACATTTGTGTTGAATCGACCCGAATTGATGTTATGCTATGAGATACATTCGTCACAAGTTAACGGTTCATAACACAGAGAAGGTTAATGTTTGCATGATTCCTTAGACCGTGAGAGTATCGAGTTTCTTCATGCTTGCTTCATGAACTTTGGGGTTTGTTAAACGTCATCCGTAAATGGGTGGCTATTACGGCGGCTTACGGGTTCATGGGAAAGTATGTCAAGTAACTTGATAGCTCAAGATTGGGATTTGTTCCTCCGACGATGGAGAGATATTCTCGGGCCCTCTCAGTGTTACGATATCCATAATCGTCTGGCCAGACACCTTGTGATTTGATCACTGGGATGCCGGAACACGGAAACGAGAAAACATAGCAAAACCGGTAACGAGGTAACTTGCATGGTGGACAAATTGTTCGTCCATGGGGATGCAATAAGTCTCACCTCATGTGTTTGTGACATATCGTGAAGCAACAGGAATAGCTCACTGCAACTGGAGGTTCACTTGAATATTTATTCGTGTGGGTATAGGGGTCAATATGGGTGTCCACGGCTCCGATGTTGATCATTGATCGGAAGGGGTTTCAGGTCATGTCTATACTTCATCGAACCTATAGGGTCACACGCTTAAGGGTCATCTATCTGCTAAATACTAGACAGGGAGTCTAAGAGAAAATCATCGAAAAAGTTTCGGACAGCGGAAAAGTTCCACAGAGAGAGGTCACCGGATGAGTTTTGGTGAAACCGAAAAAGTTGTTTCGGGGTATGCCATTAAGTCAAAATGTTTTCAACACATGCCTGATAATTCTTGGAGGGTGCCAGAATCATCCTGGAAACTTTTTGGAATTTTCAGAAATAAAAACCGGAAATGTTCTGGAGCTGTCGGAACCGGTTCAATGCTTTTCGTAGATGAAAATCACTAAACTGGAATTGTTTCAGAACGCGTTGAAAATTATTATGGTGGGTACTAGAAA
This sequence comes from Triticum dicoccoides, assembly GCF_002162155.2. Lineage (NCBI taxonomy): Eukaryota > Viridiplantae > Streptophyta > Magnoliopsida > Poales > Poaceae > Triticum > Triticum dicoccoides. The sequence goes on along the minus strand of NC_041386.1, from coordinate 353,766,619 downwards.
TGTTCTAAGCCCACATAAATATTTTCAGTTCGAACGGAAGCTGAAAAATGTCATCGTGAATAGTGAAAGTGCCTTTTGGGATATTTTATGGAAAGCCACCTTTTGGGGCTTTGCCCAAAAGATCTAGGGATGACATGGAAGGGTGGTAACCTCCTTTTGGGGGAGCCCCATAAGGGATGGGATGTTCATGGGTGCAGCTCATCCATGGGGCCCACTTGTCCCTTGTTTTCACTCTTTATGTCCTTGGGAAGGACTCCATTTCATGTGGGTTTTGTTTTTTCTTGTAAAACCACCCTACCCCTTGGGATTTCCTATAAATAGAGGTGGAGGGGAAGCCCTCCACTCTAATCCCTTGCTCTCATACACATGCCATGCATTATCTGGCTTCTTCTCTCCCTCCCACGAAAAGAGTTTTGTATAGTCGTAAGGCTGTCTGGGTTCCGACAGGAACTAGTTCTGGACGGCGAAGCCCTGCCGGATAGATGACACCGTATTTGTGCAACTCTGTAGAGAGATCGTTGTTTCGGTCTTAGTTCGTGAGTGCCTCCCGAAGGGCTGTCCCAGTGACCGTCCGAGTTTCGAAGGTCCTCCCGGAGGGCTATCCCAGTGACCGTTCGAGTTTCGAAGGTCCTCCCGAAGGGCTGTCCGCGACACCGTCCGGGGGGCTGTTCAACTGCCTCCTGGAGGGCTGTCTGAGGAGAAGATGAGGGTATACATCCTCGCGGTTGGGAGGTTGTAAATCCTAGCTGCGGGGATCTGCACCACCGATCGTCATCGACTCTACTTCCCGCTGCGCTACGATTCAGTAACGAAAAAGATCAAACCATGTATGCAGTCTCCATAGTGGTCCTGGGCTGATGCGTACGTCCGAATTTTTTTGTTTTCTGCTACGTTCCCCTACTGTGTCATCAAGAGCCGTGCTATGCGTTGATGCAGGTGTCGATCTAGAATACATAGAGATGTATGGGTATTGCATAATATAATTAGGTAGCAGATGAGATCTAGCTGAAAATTATTTATGCGGGTGACAGATGAAATCCGTTACCCGATGTTCTTATTGCTTCCCTGGAATTTGCATATTTCTGATCTTGATAACAGTATGGTGGAGTTTCGATGTTCTGGCAATCCGCGATCCTGCTTGATCAACGAAGTGCTAACAGTTCATTGAATTCCACCGTAGTTAAAAAGAAAGATGAAATTTATCAGACGAAAGGGCAATGCAGATATGATCTGCACGGGGGTCATGCGCATGATGAAGTTCAGTATGGGGCTCGAGATTTTATTATCTCGTGTTTCATACACCCCGCAATGTTAATCTAGCGACATGGATAATCATGCTTGATGATGGACGTGGGTAGCTTCGGTTTGTTTCGAAACCTTTGAAGCCACGAAAAACAAGTTTTTGCATGAACCAATTAGAGACGTCTAACTTGGTTTTACAGGAGGGTTTGCATGTGCATATGATGTGGTATAGCAGTGCTCATAATAATTTGATTATGTATGAGATGACTATATGATGTAAATTGATTAAACATGACCTGTGTGTCATGATTCGGCTTGATGGCTCGAGCCATATGATTGCACTTTAATGACATGCTTGTCAACCTTAAGTAATGCACTTATTTTATTAGCTATAGAGATTGCAACATTATCTGGTGCATCGACAAGGTGGTGGGAATCTTCGTGAAGGTGAACACCGACGTGAATGCCGAAGACGAAGAAATGATTGACTTCTCCGTCAGGAAGGGCTATACCATATCGGGCTATTATGAATTGCCTGAGATGTTTATCCCTTATGATGCACCCTTCTTGATTGCGCAGTAGTCACTTTTTATTAGGGTGATCTCTGACTAAAATATCAAGTAGTTAGTGTTCTCCCAAGTGTAGCACCGTCACGGCACCTATCTTTTCTGGGTGCGCCATGGATGCATGGGTACGAACGATTAGAGAAGTGTGAGGCGGGTGAGGTCAGACCTCACAGCAAGATCACTTGGTTGTCTTAACGTTCATGGCAGGATCGTCCCGAGCTCAGAACACACGCATCGAAAGATGAGAAAGAGTCACATAGAGATGTGATCGGCAAGTTGGCCTACCGATTCAAATTCCCGTTATGAGATGATGATTCTATGGCGATGAATTGAAGTCTGGATCTTGTATCACTCAAAATTAATTATGAGAGATATTGATTTGAGTGGGAGCTCACTATTGAATTAACATGTTTAATTCTAAGTGCAATTAATTATTAACACTGTCTAAGTGTTTGTTGCAAAATAGTTGTAGAATAATGGCTCGTGTTTCCACCTTCCCTGTTAAAATTGAATAGTTGTTAAATATCTGGTTAAAACTTTACAATTGGTAACGTAATGTGAGGATTGTCCTAAAAAGTGCCAAGAAGGACTTTGTCCTATCGCATGCTTTTCGTATCCTCCCGCTAATGCTATGGATCATGTGACTCTCGTCCTTCGATCCAAAAGCTAGAATTATGTTACGGTCAAGTGGAATATGTTTTCTTCCATGAAACCCGAACTTCGAAAGTTGGGATAGTTATATGATATTCATGGAACTGAAAATTATTTTCAGATACAAACAAAGCAATGTTTGTTTGCAAGTATTAGTAAAAGTGTTTACTATGCATTTGACTATTGGGAAAGGGATCCAGAAGAACGCATGTCATATAATGAAAGGTGAGTAAAACAACAACTTAAAGAGAAAGGAAGTGTCCAAAGGGTGTTAGTATGACTTACACGCCTAGGAAGTCCGGGGCTAACGCCACTCTTAAGTTGGGTGCTTCTTTTCCAAGTAGGAGAAATACTAAAAATTAAACTATTAGAAGTATAAAGGCAGGAAGAAAGATGATTGGAATATCCAGCTCATGTATGAATGACATACAAGTTCTTGATGTATAGTAGGCTGGTCAAAGATATAATTCTTGAAAATATGGTTAAACATGTTAATCACTAATTCTTGGGTATTGTGAGTTAATCACAAATATACCCGCTCGATTGCATTCTGTTACGAATCAATGTAAGAGCTACTATGGCCTAAAAAGACTAGCCAGAAATGAGGTTAAGGTATACACATGGAACATAGTAAATGTTACTATACCTTCCATCGGTGTATTGCCGTCTGTATTTATTTTCATAATTCATTTAGAGTTTTACAAACTCTAGCCCATTGCATAAGGTATCTTGCAAGAAGGTTGTTCATAAGAGAACTTTTTATGTTCGATGTTATGAATAACTCAAGGGCCATACTTTCATTATGAATGAGATGTATGTTATGAATATTTATAATAATACAATACCTCTGGGTTTACTTTCATAATTCATTTTAGAGTTTCATACACTCTAGCCCATTGCACAATGTTTGTTGCTGAAGAGTTGTTCATAAAAGAACAATTGTTGTTCAGTGTTATGAATAACATGAAGGGCCATGCTTCCATCCAAGATGAGATGTATGTTATGAATATTGATGGTAAAATGACACATCCATAACACTGATGCTAAATGTCGCAAGACTATGAGAATACCACACATGTGTGGCACTGCATTTGGTCACATTGGAGAAACCCGCATGGAAAAATTCCATTATGATGGATTTTGAACTCGTTTGATTTTGAATCATCTGACACTTGCAACTTCCCTCTGAAAAGTGAAGTGACTAAAATACCGTTCACATGCCATAAGGAACGAGCAACAAACTTATTGGTGATCATACATTTTGATGTGTGTAGTTTAATAAATGTTGTTGCAAGTAGTGGATTTATATATCTTCAAAAATGACTCAAGTAACTATATGGATATTTGCTTGATGAGACGTAAGTCTGGATCTTTTGAAATCATTTGAAAGGTTTTCAAAAATGAAGCAGAAGTTATTGTAACAAGAAAATTATGTTTCTGCAATTTGATTGCACAAAGGAATATTTGAGTCACATGTTTAGCGAATGTCTGATGAGTTGTGAAAGGGGTTTCATAACTTGCACCTCCTGGAACACCACTTCAAGTGAAAAGTCTGTGGAGATGTAATCTAACCATTTATGACATGGTAAGGTCAAAGAAGACATAAATAAATTTGCCATTATCCCTTTTAAAGTGATGCTTTAGAGACTGCAGCTTTTACACTGAAAAGAGCTACATCGAGTCTGTTGAAATGAAGCCATGGTATGGTATGCCCAACCATGTTATATCTTTTCTTAACATTTGGAATATGGGGCTTATGTAAAAGGTTACAAACCTATTCCAAATCAGACAAGTGCTACTTTGTAGGTTATACCAAAATGTTCGGTATTCCTCCCTCACTATACCGAGGCAAATAGTTTTGCCGTGAAATGGTGTGCTTTTAAAGAGAACGGTTCTTTCAAAAAGCTGAGTGGGAGAATAGTGCAACTCGACGAGATAAACAACATCTTCGTCATCAGATCAAAGGAAACAGACCTTGGAAGTAATTCCAGAGTTTCCTACTGCGACTGATACGAAAGTCTCTACAATAAAATGTATGAACTTCGGTCGAACTTGCAGCTGAACCATGTGCGCAAACGAGATATTGTTGTTAGACAACATTATACCTACGATACACAAGGAAGCGTTGATGGGCCCTGACTCTGGAATTGGCTGAATGCCAATACAACCCGAGTTAGTTTCCATATAAGTGATTCAAGATTAAAACCTTGATACAACTTTCGGAAGACTTAGAGTCTAACGAATATTTATGGAACTTAAAACTGATACGGATAAAAATGTTTATCCATAAAGCTCGAATTGTTGAAATAACAAGTTCAAGAGTTGACTACGATGAGGTTGTTTTCATCGTAGCGATGCTTAAGGTCGGTTCGGGTTGAACTAGCAATTAATACATATTTCAATCATGAGATATGAAACATGGATGACAATAGGATTTCCATATGATGGAAATGAAACCAAGGACTTGCATGTGTTATAGTCCAAGGAATTTTGTCTATCCAGAGGATGCTAGCAACGGTGCAAACTTTAGAGTTCCAGCGATGGACAGGATAGAGCAAAATGGAGTTGGAATCTTCGTGCTTTGATGAAATGGTCAAAGGGGTTTGACTTCATCAATGGGTAACTAAGATGCTTGTAATTCAAGAAAGTAAGTGGGAGCGTAATAATATTTCTGAAAACCTTGTGTGCTTGACACATTGTTAATTGGAAATAAATTTCTTGACATGAATTAGGACTTCATTTGAAATTAGTTTTTTGATGAAGTGCTTAGGCTAAATAGCCTCAATATTAGGCATAATGATCTATGGAGATAGATTTACCTAATAGGGCTAAGCAATGAATACATATTGACAAGGTGCTAAAAACTTTTAGCATTTACTACCACAATTGCCCGTGCGTTGCAACGGCAGAATTAAACCCTCGCATGACAATGCACGGTCAGACGGAGTCTCCTGATTGATGTGGCCATTGCCAAGCTCCTGTTGTGGCTGCTATAGCGGCTAGTGCAGCTGGGTATCCTTCATAGTTTTAAATAGCACGCTAAGTCTCTTAGCAACGGACTACTTCTAAACAGTATAGCATGCTATAGCACCCTATTTAAAATGCCCGTTCATGTGTTTGGTCCAAAATTTCTTAGTGCAAGGCATGTTCTAAACGCAACAGTGTGCAGGCGGATGTTGTGTGGCAGCCGTGCCGCCGCGAAAGTTGATGCTAGATGATTGAGCGTGGACTGCTAGCTTTGCTGTATCATGATGCGTCAAACAATTTATTTTTTCCGAGCGTCATCTTGCCGATCGACATGGACACGCATGAGCTGACAGCATGGCCTTCGGCCCAGCAGCTGGTTAGGGTTGCAGCAGCTCCGGCGGCACTATTTCATCTCTAGCCGTCGCCACTCCTTGAGTCTTGTCCTCCGTTTATCTTTTTTGCATTGTGCTCTTTTTCTGTGATGCTGCAAGCTGAAGAGCTGCTCGGGGAGGTTGGTGTCAAGGACGCATTAGAGCTGAACCGGTTGCTGCAAGGGAGTTCATCGTCCAAGAACAGCGTTGTCGTGTCCGGAAGGTAGTGTGGTGGCAAGACTTACATCGATCTAGGGTTTCAGGCTGGATGCATGTATGGGTTGTCCGAGTTAAAGTGCATCGATGCATGTATATATGCATGTGTAGGCAGCTCGGCTCAAACCAGCTGTACCTAAGGACTTGTAGTTCGGACTGAATTGTGCAACATATGGTTTTCTGGCTTGATGCATGCATATGTGTAGTTTTTTTGAAGGGATGCATGCATATTAGGATATGTAGGCTCCCCAAACCATCAACCAGGCGGAATCTTCTAAGCCCACTAAAATTACAATCTGAAGACCACATACACGCTGTGGTCGCACATAGTTCGGCTTTCGTATGCTTTGACATACCAAAAAACCCTATATAAAAAGACGAACGGAAATTTGGTCTATATAATTTTTTTTACTATGGAGCAAACCAAACCAAGAATACCTATTTATTTTAATAGTAGGTATAGAAAGCCTGATGTAGGGTAGAACCCTAGTGGCCCGATCTTTCACGAAAGGAGCGGATCCCGTCCAAGAACGCGAAGAACACGAGGGGAAAACGAGGGAAAACACAAGAGGAAACACGAGAGAATCACTCAACCAACAAGAATAGATCACACATGTGCTAGATCCTCGAATACATAAGAGAAGATACACGATCCACGGACAACTAAGGACGATACAAGGGTAGCCGGTTCTTCTCCGTGAGGAGGTCTTGAATCCACAAGGGGATCTTCCCGTAAAGGGGTCTTGAATCCAAGGTGGATCTTCTCCGAAGAGGGGCCGTGGTCTCTCTCAAGGAGTAGATCCGATATGGATGAGCGTAGCTCTATCTCTCAAATGAGCTATCACAATGCTACCCTCGAAAGGAGGAGGGAGAGGTCTATTTATAGTCTTAGTGAAAATGGGGGTGAAGTGAAGGGGTACATGGGCCTCAGCCCACAACTAGACACAGCCAGGTACCGGACGTCCGCTGGGGACCGGTCGTCCGGTGGCTCCTGGGTGGCCGGATGTCCAGTAGGGGCCGGTCGTCCGCTCGATCTGGCTCGGATGGTGGTGTAGCGGATTTCTGGTCTGGACCGGTCGTCCGGTCGCCGGTCGTCCGGTGGCGTCGGACGTCCGCTCGTTTGGCTCGGGTGCAGGGACACCGGTCGTCCGGTCTGCACCGGTCGTCCGGTAGATCTTCAGGCGCCGGTCGTCTGGACCCGACCGGTCGTCCGGTGGCTGGAGCTTCTTCGACAACTCTTCTTCTTGCGTCTTCGTTTCCACGCTTCCCTCGCAGATGGTGTAGGTGTTCCTTGGCGCTTGCACTCCTCCATGTCGTCCACAGCGTTCCGACAATACCTATGCATGCACACGGGAGAAGCGTCAAGTAGTATACCATCCTCGAAGTGGTCAAGTGAGCACGTGTAAAGGATATGATTCACCTTTGTGTATGTGAAGTAGAGGTCGCACGTGTCACTTGCCAAACAGACTCTTGACATGGTGATGTCCGTAGGATGCTCCGCATCATATCCCCTCCCTTGGGAAAGATCCGACCTCGGATCGAAAACCAAATCACCATGGGAAAAAGATGGCTTCGCCGTGTAGGAGTGGACGTTCACCACGTAGTCGTCATCTTCAAGCTTGAAGTGGGCACTCTCCAATGTCGCACCATCTTGGGATTCCTTCAAAATGAGCAAGGACAACAAACACTTGGAAAAATGAATTTGGTAGCGTTAGTGCAAAACCAAGCATTCAAGAGGCGATTCACCAAACAAGTGTCGTCATCATGCAAAGCATATGGTGTGACAAAGGATTGTGACATGGCATATAACCACATAAGTTGAGCACAAGCAAAGATATCATGGGGACAAGCATGTAAATGGTTGTGATCAACCGCATGAGGTGAGCAAGTATGAATCATTGGTGATGCAACAAGGCAAACAATCGTAGGAATCAAGTTGTGCAAGCTAGTAGTGCGAAGATGCAACATACTAGAGGAAAGCATGGTAATCATGTCATGTAAGCAAATAATAGTCATAGGCAATGTACATGACATATCGCAAGCACGAACACAAAGCAAGATCATAGTATGATCATAGGCATGGGGCACAAAGCAAACATGGCAATAACAAGCAATGTCTCCACCAAGCTTGCAAATACACATACAAGTATAAGAATCAATAATCATGTGTAATGCAAAGCATGGGTCACGAATGCATGGCAAAAGAATAGTAATGTGCATATCATGCAAACTGAACATGGCAAGATGGGCATAGAATATGTAATGGACAATAACCCATAGCCAAGTGAGGGTCATGTAGAAGAAATGCGCGAAGTCTTTGCGTGAAGAGAGCAGTGGGAAAGACAATCCATGGGATCCCAAGTCATCATTGCTCTCTAGAGCTCGTTTTGTCAACTCGTGGGATTGCGAGGTTGACAAGAATTCATGGGTACCTACACAAAAGAGACACACACGGAAGAAATTGTGTGTGTGGTAAATGTACACATCATCCATCATGATGTGTATGTGCATATGAAAGTTAGCACAAGATAAGCGTTTCTCAACGAAGTTTGATGCATGGTATAAGAACATGTCATCCATCATGAAAGAATAGTTATTGTGTATAACATGATGGGGATGCAAATTGAGCATACAAGTATATGGCACATCAATAGCATGTTTATTCATGGGAAGCATATTGTGCACATAAGTATTGGGATGATGCAATGGATGGGAGTGATCAAAATCTCCAAACATGTATGAGGAAACTATGGGGGTCTCCTCATGAGCAATGTTGGAAACATCATATGGAGAAAATGGACAACATCCAAAACAATGCATATCCGAAGCTAGGTGGTCATGGCATGGCATATGAGATAAATGATGCAAAGGGAACATATAAATATCATCACAAGAGAAACAAATGCCAATAACCATGGGCTTGTCATCTATGCCATAAGTGCAAATTGGGTTAATCTTAATGGCATATGCATACTCACTATGAAGAGATTGCAAATATGACATGCGGTCGATCTAATGCATAGCATATGACAAGTCAAGCGGATTGGCAAACATGATGTGACCGAGAGAATTAGCACAAGAAATCCTATGTAACATGGCATCACAACTAATAGACTCCACATGGCAATCATCATACTCATCACAAATGGGTAAATCATCGCATGGGGAAGTCACACTAGCATGAAGCATGGAAATAGGTTGATCAACATCATGCAAGCAATCAATGTCATGATAGTCCACTAGTGGGACAAGAGCATCACCTTCACCTATGTTACCTTTGTCATTCCACTCATGTGGTGTAGGTGAGGTGGGTAAGACCGAATGGTGGTCAAGATCATCATTGTGATGGAACCATGTGGGGGGTGCATCATATTCCACCATGGCCATCGTCTTGTCCAAAGGTAGGACGAAGTCGTCGAGAATCGGCGCGTCATCATATAAGGGACCTAGCACCAAGTGAGAAGACACAATAGGGGTAGAGATCAAGTCGTTAGTGTTAAAAGTGGCCTCACATGACCTATCAACTATCTCACTCTCTCTATGTGGTGGTTCACTCACTCCCACAAAATAGGTGCACTGAATCTCACGTATGGTGGAGTCACTCATCTCACTCAAGTGGTGGGGGTTGTGGCTCTCCTCACATGGGAATTGGGGTAACACATCTATGGGGCTAGTGGTGAAGTCACTCTCACTCTCAATATGGTGGCACAAGTCACTCAAGTCATCATACGTCGCCGTGGTCAAAGGGAAAATCCCATGCTCAACCATCTCGTTGTTGTCACCGTGGATGAAGGCCGAAGATGGCACATCATCACTCTCACCGCCTAAGATGGAAGCATCATCCTTGCTCGCCTCCAAAGCTTGGTCCTTGAGGGTCTCCATAGTCGTACTCGTCGCCGCACCGTCTTGAAAAAGAGTCATGGAGGACTCGGCATCGTCAATGCCACAAAGAGGGATGTCATCGAACTTGGGAGTATCGTCTTGGAGCTCGTCGGGCTTGGACATCATGGTGGTACTAGCCTCATGCTCGTTCTCATGGAGCTTGGTCGTCCCGAAGTGAGCTTGGGGTGGAGAAAGTTTGGCCTTCATGAGTTCTTGTTCCGCCTTGAGAGCACCAATGTAGTTGTCGTCGAGGGACTTGTAGTTCTCGAGTAAGATCGTCTTGGCGATGTCGTTGTGCAATCCCATCATGAAGTGGAACTTCATCGAAATGGGGTCATCCACGCCGGCTCGTCGCAAGGCAATCTTCATCTCCTTGAAGTACTCGTCGATGGACTTGGATCCTTCGATGGTGTTCTCCAATTGGCGTTGAAGTTGTTCCGTGTAGGTTGGAGGCACAAACTCTCGCCGCAAAGCTCTCTTCGTCTTGGGCCAACTCATGTCGTAGCTCTCTGAAGGCGTGTGAAGCCACCATGTGGACGCGTAGTCGTGGAAGTTCCTTGTGGCGCACTTCACTTGATCTTCGGGAGGGACTTGATGTAGCTTGAGGTAGTCGTCCATCAAACGCTCCCACTCAAGATACTCCTCGGGTTCTTGAGTCCCATAGAAAGGAATTGTGTGGTCGATGTCGAGGTGGTAGTAGCTCGTGGAAGTCGCGGACTTGAGCTTGATGAGCTTCTCTTGAGCGTAGTCTTGAGGTGCTTGTTGGCGAAGATGCCATATATCCGAAGGCGAAGATGCCTTGAAGTCGCTTAGCGAAGATGCCAAAGTGGTTGGTGTAGCCGTAGCTCCATCTTGGTGGTGCTTGTCTTGTGGTCTTCTCTTGTGGTCATGAAGTTTGGACTTGGCGTGAAGTAGGGCTTGTTGCGACTTGTAGGTAGGTGCATCTCGAGCATCTTCATGATGATGTTGTCGTTGTCGTGCTTGAGCTCGATGTAGATGTCATTCGTCGTCATCGTGCACATGTTGCTTGGAGGTGACTTGCCCTTCATGATGAGGTGGATCACAAACGTGATGGTGGTCGCCATGGAGATGTGGACGAGGACGACTTGCGCTTGCATCATTTTTACGCTCCGAAGACTTGTGACTTGAACGTCGCCGCCTTGAGGATGATGAAGGGGAAGAACGGTTGATTAACAAGGTCCGAATCTCCTCCATCCTTGCATCTTGCTCCTCCTTTTTTGCGGAAAGCTTGTTGTTGTTGTAGTTGTACACGCCGTCGTTGTTGTGAAAGACCGGAGATGAAATGCCTTGCCTATCCATCACAAGATTCGAGCCAATATGAGTGGAGAAAGAGAAGAACGTATACCAAATATACCTTGACCGAAGTTGAAAGTGGATCAATGATCACTCCAATGTGGAACAAGGAAATAGCACAATTGGTACCAATTCTTGTTGGTTTCTCACACCTACACAAATAAGGCTTATGGTGGAGCTCGGTGAGGATAGTGGCACAAAAATTTAATGCAAAATGTTAGCAAGAGTCAATAATGTTGAAAGAGATTCACAAATTCGCAAGTGTAACAAGTGGACCAATAGCAATATGTGGCACATGGAAACACACACACAGATAGATAAATGGGGTCGTGCAACCAAGGATGAGCACATAATGTGGAATCCACGGAAAATGCTCGTGTTGCACAACTCAAGAGAGATGCTAGCATGATTGCTCACTAGGCGGATACGACACTTGTGCACAACCTATAAGATGCAAAATGGATAAACTTTCTATCCCAAGTATACTATGTATGTATGGTTCCCGGTGTTTGATCCAAGATGATCGGATATGACAATCTTATGCAATGTGGTGGATGCTATGGCTATTGCTTACAAGCTTCTTTGCTCTTTCTCTTTTGCTTAAAAGCTTATTCTTTTTTATATCCACTTTGCGAAATGCACAAACCAAGATAGTAATTGTGTATATGCGGGAACAAACTTGAGGCACACGAGATGATATGGTACCAATATGATATGGTATGTATGCAATGTATGGTGTAGATCACTAATGTGCACAAGTAACATTGCCTTCAATACTCAAATGGCTAGTCTCGATAGGCAAGTGACGCAAAATGGGCTAGGGGTTATCAATGCAATGGCAAAATATACAATGGAGGGATACCACGATACCAAGATGATATGGAGGTTACCGTCCGCGGTGATGATGAGTGGCGGTGATCTTGATGGAGATACCAAGATGATGGTGACTCGTCCCTAAGTAGCCGAAACACCATAGGAAACGGAAAAACCGCGAACTCAAAATCTCAAATGTCAAATGGTGGTAGAGGAATGCGGTGGTGTTGCACTAGGCAATGCGGAAGTGGAGGTTATGGTGGTGGACTATACACGGTGTCGGAGTTGAAAGCACGGTCCCTAAGTAGCCGAAACACCTTAGGAGACACAACTCACAACACAAACAAAATTGGGTTAAGTTGAGGTGGCGGAAGTGTATAGTGGTCAAGGCTATATGGAAGTGGTGGTGGTGGTTGATGAAGAAGAAACCGTCCTTAAGTACCTGAAACACCTTAGGAGACTCAAATCACTCCTCAAGCAACCACTAATGCGATGGGGAACAAAATTGGTTAGGTTGCGGAAGGCTATGGTGGTGTAGCGGATGATATGGTGGAGGGCCTAGGCAAACTTCCAAATTTCAGAAAATTTGATGGAGTCAAATGATGTTGGTGGTATTTTTGTGGGAAGGGGGATGTCAAGAGCTTCAAAACAAGCTAAAGAACGTCAGAAACGGAGTTCGGATGAATTAGTTATGGCCGAAACAAAAATCAGCCGAAGTTGATATCTACAGGTAGCGGACGTCCGGAAAAAACGGTCGTCTGGTCGCCGGACATCCGGTCGGGTCGGAAATCTGCTGATTCTGCTCGGGTTAGGGGGTTCCGGTCGTCCGGTAAGGTCGGACGTTCGGTGGTTCCTGCGGCTCCGGACGTCCGGTAAAGTGACGGTCGTCCGGTGTATCGGGGTCAACTCCAGATCCGAGATTCAGGACACGATTTTGGGCGGAATTTGGGGGTTTTTGGGGTCAAAATTGATGAGATTTCGTGGATGAAAGATGGGAAAACTTGGGGAGATGCTAGATCCACTCGAAACCAAGAAAATCCATGGATCAAAATCAACAAAACATCATCAAACCAACAAATCACAAAAAAATTTGGGGCTATTTTTGGTGGGGATTTTCGAATTTAGGACGAAATCAAGCAAAAGAAGGCTAGAAAACGGTGGGGGAGGCACCGAAATCGTGATCAACGTGGCTCATGATACCAATATGATGTAGGGTAGAACCATAGTGGCCCGATATTTCAGGAAAGGAGCAGATCCCGTCCAAGAACGCGAAGAACATGTGGGGAAAACGAGGGAAAACACAAGAGAAAACACGAGAGAATCACTCAACCAACAAGAATAGATCACACATGTGCTAGATCCTCGAATACATAAGAGAAGATACACGATCCATGGACAACTAAGGACGATACAAGGGTATCCGGTTCTTCTCCGTGAGGAGGTCTTGAATCCATAAGGGCATCTTCCCATAAAGGGGTCTTGAATCCAAGGTGGATCTTCTCCGAAGAGGGGCCGCGGTCTCTCTCAAGGAGTAGATCCGATATGGATGAGCGTAGCTCTATCTCTCAAATGAGCTATCACAACGGTACCCTAGAAAGGAGGAGGGAGAGGTCTATTTATAGTCTTAGTGCAAATGGGAGTGAAGTGAAGGGGTACATGGGCCTCAGCCCGCAACTAGACACAGCCAGGTACCGGACGTCTGCTGGGGACCGGTCGTCCGGTGGCTCGTGGGTGGCCAGACGTCCGGTAGGGGCCGGTCGTCCGCTCGTTCTGGCTCGGATGGTGGTGTAGCGGATTTCCGATCTGGACCGGTCGTCCGGTCGCCGGTCGTCCGGTGGCGTCGGACGTCCGCTCATTTGGCTCGGGTGCAGGGACACCCGTCGTCCGGTCTGGACCGGTCGTCCGGTGGATCTTCAGGCGCTGGACGTCCGGACCCGACCGGTCGTCCGGTGGCTGGAGCTTCTTCGACAACTCTTCTTCTTGCGTCTTCCATGCTTCCCTCGCGGATGGTGTAGGTGTTCCTTGGCGCTTGCACGCCTCCACATCGTCCGCAGCGTTCCGACAATACCTATGCATGCACACGGGAGAAGTGTCATGTAGTATACCATCCTCGAAGGGGTCAAGTGAGCACGTGTAAAGGATATGATTCACCTTTGTGTATGTGAAGTAGAGGTCGCACGTGTCACTTGCCAAACGGACTCTTGACATGGTGATGTCCGTAGGATGCTCCACATCAAAGCCGCCAAGGAGGGATTCTTGCCGGAGTCACATGGAAGAGTTTTTTGCAAGACTCGGTGTCCCAAAACACTGATGGGCAAAATACATGATGCAGATTCCACACACTTTTGTGTTTGGATTAATCATGTATTCCATGGTATGTAAAACAACCAGATATGTCTGATACTCCCAAGGTGTTGCGAGTATGGATACTAAAGTGATCAAAGTACTGATCGTGGGACAACAGTGAAAGATGTCATTGAGTACTAGAGTAAGTACTGATGATATGTTTTCTCGCAAGAGGAGATCATGAAGAGTTCGTTGTAAAATGTTACATCGATACAGTCTTCATCTTTTCTCCATGCGATTTTCGATTTAAGTTAAGGGTTTTTGTGTAGTACACAATATGATGGCACGGTTGCTGGAAATTGTTCGAAACAGGATACTGTGGCGAATTCTATAACAAATGACTAAGTATGTTGACACTTTAGAAGCGACAAACAAGATGTTGAATCATATAGTTCATTCGTGAACTTAGTATGGTTCCAAGATGGGTTTTGTCAATGAGACACTATTGTAGGTAGTTTCTCCATAACTCAGTCTGAGGAATCCATGTTCGACCTATGATTCACATACATAAAAGGCAAGTCCACACAAAATATGAATTTTGTGAAAGCGTGAAAACGTGAGGATATGCAAAGATACACATGGAGCTAAAGTGGTCAGATCCGTTGGAAATCAGGCTATACCACAAGCGAAGCATTTTTTACACCAGAATGCCATAGGTGTAAAGTGCATTAGCATTGACTAGATTATCGACTCTAGTGCAAGTGGGAGTCTGTAGGAGACATGCCCTAGAGGCAATAATAAATGTTATTGATTATCTCCCTGTTCATAATTAGGTTTATGTTCCATGCTATAACTGCTATGGTTCTCGAGTCTGCAAATAAAACGAGGCTTGGAGGAAGACTCATATGCACGTGTGGAATAATAAACGATAAAATGTATTCCTAGTCTGGCCTTTAAGACTAGCTCAAGTGTTGCATGATGGTTCTGTTTTCCTGATCATGGGCATGTCTATGCCAGCAATTTTGACGACACAATGTTAGAGGAACATTTGTGTTGAATCGACCCAAATTGATGTTATGCTATGAGATACATTCATCACAAGTTAATGGTTCATAACACAGAGAAGGTTAACATTTGCATGATTCCTTAGACCGTGAGAGTATCGAGTTTCTTCATGCTTGCTTCATGAACTTTGGGGTTTGTTAAACATCATCCGTAAATGGGTGGCTATTACGGCGGCTTACGAGTTCATGGAAAAGTATGTCAAGTAACTTGATAGCTCAAGATTGGGATTTGCTCCTCCGACAATGGAGAGATATTCTCGGGCCCTCTCGGTGTTACGGTATCCATAATCGTCTGGCCAGACACCTTGTGATTTGATCAATGGGATGCCGGAACATGGAAACGAGAAAAGAGAACAAAACCGACAACGAGGTAACTTGCATGGTGGACAAATTGTTCATCCATGGGGATGCAATAAATCTCACCTTAGGTGTTTGTGACATATCGCGAAGCAACATGAATAGCTCACTGCAACTGGAGGTTCACTTGAATATTTATTCGTGTGGGTATAGGGGTCAATATGGGTGTCCACGGCTCCGATGTTGATCATTGATCGGAAGGGGTTCCGGGTCATATCTATACTTCACCGAACCTATAGGGTCACAACTTAAGGGTCATCTATCTACTGAATACTAGACATGGAGTCTAAGAGAAAATCATCGAAAAAGTTTCGGACACCGAAAAGTTTCGGATAGCAGAAAAGTTCCATAGAGAGAGGTCACCGGATGAGTTTCGGTGAAACCGAAAAAGTTTTTTTGGGGTATGCCATTAAGTCAAAATGTTTTCGACACATGCCTGATAATTCTTGGAGGGTGCCAGAATCATTCTGGAAACTTTTTGGAATTTTCAGAAATAAAAACCGGAAATGTTCTGGAGCTGTCGGAACCGGTTCAGATGCTTTTCGCGGATGAAAATCACTAATCTGGAATTGTTTCAGAACGCGTTGAAAATTATTATGGTGGGTACTGGAAATGTTCTAAGCCCACATAAATATTTTCAGTTCGAACGGACGCTAAAAAATGTCATCGTGAATAGTGAAAGTCCTTTTTCGGATATTTTATGGAAAGCCACCTTTTGGGGCTTTGCCCAAAAGATCTAGGGATGACATGGAAGGGCGGGAACCTCATTCTAGGGGGGCCCACAAGGGGTGTGATGTTCATGGGTGCAGCTCATCCATTGGGCCCCACTTGTCCCTTGTTTTCACTCTTTAGGTCCTTGGGAAGGACTCCATTTCATGTGGGTTTTGGGTTTTCTTGTAAAACCACCCTACCCCTTTCGATTTCCTATAAATAGAGGTGGAGGGGCAGCCCTCCACTCTCATACCTTGCTCTCATACACATGCCATGCATTATCTGGCTTCTTCTCTTCGTCCCATGAAAAGAGTTTCGTAGAGCCGTAAGGCTGTCTGGGTTCCGGCAGGAACTAGTTCTGGACGGCGAAGCCCTGCCGGATAGATGACACCGTATGCGTGCAACTCTGTAGAGAGATTGTTGTTTCGGTCTTAGTTCGTGAGTGCCTCCCGAAGGGCTGTCCGAGTGACTGTCCGAGTTTCGAAGGTCCTCCCGAAGGGCTGCCCGAGTGACCATTCGAGTTTCGAAGGTCCTCCCGAAGGGCTGTCCGCAACACCGTCCGGGGGGCTGTTCGACCGCCTCCTAGAGGCTGTCTGAGGAGCATATGAGGGTATACATCCTCACGGTTGGGAGGTTGTAAATCCTAGCTGCGGGGATCTGCACCGCCAATCATCATCGACTCTACTTCCCGCTGCGCTATGATTCAGTAACGAAAAATATCAAACCATGTATGCAGTCTCCATAGTGGTTCTGGGCTGGTGCGTAGGTCCAATTTTTCTTGTTTTCTGCTGCGTTCCAAATGTGGCTAGGTATTTGAGGGTCCAAGCTTCTGATGTGAAGCACCAGTCTAGTTTCTCAAGTAGTGGTGCTTCTTGCATATTACCCCAAGTATATTTTCTACCTTTCAGAGGGATCTCAATCAGAGCTTGCTGGCTTATGGCTTCATTAAAACTTAGCATATCATCTAAATTTCCTCCTGCTCTGCTTCTGTTGTGTGGATATATGATATAGTTAAAGTCCCCCAGAAGAATCTAGTTTATATCATCTTCCATTGGAAAATGCTTTAACTAGTCAGTGAAGTGTTGCCTTTCTTGATGTTCACAATGTCCATAAACATTGGTGAGTACCCATTGATCATTGTTGTGTCTGGATGTGAACTGTAAAGTGATTGCATAATTGTTCCTGTGAATAATCTGACCCTGAAAAACCTGATCATTCCATGCCACTAATATTCCACCTGATGCACCAATGGAGGGGAGATATTCAAACTTGCTAATTCTGTTTGGGCAGAAGTTCTTTAAATAGGCATTGTCAAAGCTTTCTCTCTTAGTCTCTTGAATGTAGAGAACAGAACATTGAGTTTCTTGAATTTTATTGGCTATACCTGACCATTTTTTGTTATCACTACTGCAGGATGCTGCTAACGCGACACTACGATCAGAGACCCTTCGACGAAACCGTGTGCGGTTCCATAATCTCAAACAGTGGTGTAAAAAACCTGTTAAAAAAGGTGCAAAACTTTTGCAATGGAGGATGCATTAAACACGGTTCAGATTTTAGTTGCGTGTGCAATGCAGGGCATACTGTTCAGCTCGATTAACTGTTTGCGATGAGGAGGAACAAAAGAAACGGGCAGGCA
Source organism: Triticum dicoccoides (assembly GCF_002162155.2). Classification (NCBI taxonomy): domain Eukaryota; kingdom Viridiplantae; phylum Streptophyta; class Magnoliopsida; order Poales; family Poaceae; genus Triticum; species Triticum dicoccoides. The sequence goes on along the minus strand of NC_041386.1, from coordinate 353,748,540 downwards.
GATGAAGGTGTGTGCGATGTACAACATACGGTTCACTCGGATGAACTGTTTGTGATTAGGCAACACAAAAGAAACGGTCAGCCAGATCAAAGGTGTGTGCGATATACGGCATGCAGTTCACTCGAATGAACTGTTTGCGTTGAGACATGAGAGCAGAAACAGTTCAATATAACAAGATGTTTCTGATACACAGCAAACAGGTCTGTAATCAGAAATGTGTGTGAATACCGATAATAACATAAACGGTTCCGTAGTGTGGTCTGTGTTCATCTGATCATCATCTCCTTCTTGTGCTAGCTCGATGTTCCTTCTATGCTAAGTTTCCATTAATTGATGGTGTTTTCTGAACACGCCACCGTTTCCCGCCATTTCCTCACCAGTTTCCCGCCACCCAGCTATATTGCACATAGGTGGCGCGTGACGCACGGAGGCGACAAGCGCAGCCTATAGCACATCCGCCTTTTCCAAGCACACCAACCCACCAAAGTGCCGCCTCCGCCATCAACCTCATCGATGAGGAAAACGAGCAGGCACCACGGCCCGTCGGGCCGAGGCTCTCCCCGGTAACGCGATGGACGATGCCATGATGCGTGTCATCGCCAGGGTTGAGCAGACCTTTGGTGCATGGCGCTTGAGCACCGTGGATCAAGATAGGTATGTCAGCGCTGACAGGCTACAGCTCGCTGCACAACATGATTGATGGTGCGCCGCAGAGCAAGCTAGGTGTGTCCGTGCCGATAGGCTGCGGCTCGCCACACGGCGAGATCGTTGGAGCGCTGCAGAGCGAGAGGCGCGGCGCGCCGCACAGCAAGAGCGGATCCATCGACGCTTGCCTGCTGTCGATGATGACCCACAAGTATAGGGGATCTATCGTAGTCCTTTTGATAAGTAAGAGTGTCGAACCCAACAAGGCGCAGAAGGAAATGACAAGCAGTTTAAGGTATTCTCTGCAAGCACTGAAATTATCGGTAGCAGATAGTTTTGTGATGAGGTAATTTGTAATGGCTAACAAGTAATAAAAGTAAATAAGGTGCAGCAAGATGGCCCAATCCTTTTTGTAGCAAAGGACAAGCCTGGACAAACCCTTAAATAAAGGAAAGCTCTCCCGAGGACACATGGGAATTATCGTCAAGCTAGTTTTCATCACGTTCATATGATTCGCGTTCGGTACTTTGATAATTTGATATGTGGGTGGACCGGTGCTTGGGTACTGCCCTTTCTTGGACAAGCATCCCACTTATGATTAACCCCTATTGCAAGCATCCGCAACTACAAAAGAAGCATTAAGGTAAACCTAACCATAGCATGAAACATATGGATCCAAATCAGCCCCTTACAAAGCAACTCACAAACTAGGGTTTAAGCTTCTGTCAATCTAGCAACCCATCATCTACTTATTACTTTCTAATGCCTTCCCCTAGGCCCAAACAATGGTGAAGTGTCATGTAGTCGACGTTCACATGACACCACTAGAGGAAAGACAACATACATTTCATCAAAATATCGAATGAATACCAAATTCACAGGACTACTTATAGCAAGACTTCTCCCATGTCCTCAGGAACAAACGTAACTACTCACAAATCATATTGATGTTCATAATCATAGGGGTATTAAAATGCATAAAGGATCCAAACATACGATCTTCCACCAAGTAAACCAACTAGCATCAACTACAAGTAGTAATCAACACTACTAGCAACCCACATGTACCAATCTGAGGTTTTGAGACAAAGATTGGATACAAGAGATGAACTAGGGTTTGAGATGAGATGGTGTTGGTGAAGATGTTGATGGAGATTGACCCCCTCCCGATGAGAGGATCGATGGTGATGACGATGGTGATGATTTCCCCCTCCCGAAGGGAAGTTTCCCCGGCAGAACATCTCCGCCGGAGCCCTAGATTGTTTCCGCCAAGGTTCCGCCTCGTGGTGGCGGAGTTTCATCCCGTAAGCTTGCTTATGATTTTTTTCCGGACGAAAGGCCTCATATAGCAGAAGATGGGCACTGGAGGCCTGCAAGGGGGCCCATGAGGTAGGGGGGCGCGCCCCCACCCTCGTGGATGGTGGGTGGCCCCCCTTTGGTTCTTTCTTCGCCCAGTATTTTTAATATATTCCAAAACGTATCTCCATGAAGTTTCAGGACTTTTGGAGTTGTGCAAAATAGGTCTCTAATATTTGTTCCTTTTCTAGCCCAGAATTCCAGCTGCCGGCATTCTCCCTCTTCATGTAAACCTTATAAAATGAGAGAGAATAGGCATAAGTATTGTGATATAATGTGTAACAACCGCCCATAATGCAATAAATATTGATATAAAAGCATGATGCAAAATGGACGTATCAACTCCCCCAAGCTTAGACCTCGCTTGTCCTCAAGCGGAAGCCGAAATCGAAAAATATGCCCACATGTTTAGAAATAGAGGTGTCGATAAAATAAAATACGGACATGAGGGCATCATGAGCATTCTTAGAACAACAACATATATTTATTGTCATATGATTTCTCATGCTAAAGTAACAATTCATTCACAATTTCAAGTATGAATCAGAAACTTCATTGAAAACTAACAAACTATAATCTCAGTCATTGAAGCAATTGCAATTTATCATAACATCGTGAAGAGTCAATATAAGAGCTTTTCAGCAAGTCCACATACTCAACTATCATTTAGTCTTTCCCAATTGTTAACACTCAGGCAATACTTATGGGTATGAAGTTTTAATCGGACACAGAGAAAGATAGGGGCTTATAGTTTTGCCTCCCAACCTTTTACCTCAAGGGTAATGTCAACAATAATAGTTCATGAAAACTCACATCCAATTAGCTATATATACCAGGATCTTTCCAACACATTGTGCTTTCCAAAGGATAAAATGTAAAAAGGAAAGGTGAAGATCACCAAGACTCTTTTATGAAATATAAGACAAGAATAAAAGATAGGCCCTTCGCAGAGGGAAGCAGGGGTTGTCATGTGCTTTTATGGTTGGATGCATGAAATCTTAATGCAAAAGAACGTCACTTTATATTGCCACTTGTGATATGGACCTTTATTATGCAGTCCGTCGCTTTTATTTCTTGCACATCACAAGATCGTATAAAGCTTATTTTCTCCACACTAATAAATCATACATATTTAGAGAGCAATTTTTATTTCTTGCAACAATGACAACTTACTTGAAGGATCTTACTCAATCCATAGGTAGGTATGGTGGACTCTCATGGAAAAACTGGGTTTAAGGGTATTTGGAAGCACAAGAAGTATCTCTACTTGGTGCAAAGAATTTGGCTAGCATGAGAGCGAAAGGCAAGCTCAACATGTTGGATGATCCATGACAATATGATTTATTTCAGATGTAAGAAAACATAACCCATTACGTTGTCTTCGTTGTCCAACGTCAACTCTTTAGCATGTCATATTTTAATGAGTGCTCACAATCATAAAAGATGTCCAATATAGTATATTTATATGTGAAACCTCTCTTTCTTTATTACTTCCTATTAATTGTAACGATGACCAAAACTATGTTTGTCAACTCTCAACAATTTTTATTCATCATACTCTTTATATGTGAAGTCATTACTCTACATAAGATCCATATGATCTCTTTATTTCTTTTTATTCCTTCTCTTCCCTTTTATTATTATTCTCTCAAGGTCATAGCAAGATGGCAAAGCCCTTGACTCAACACTAATCTTTATTATATATAACTCACAGACTCGATTACATAGAAGGATCATAAAGCAAAACTCAAAACTAGATCATACTAAAACTATATTCTACTAGATCAATATATTACCAAAAGGATCGAACTAAGAAAAACGGTAAAGATATGAGTGTGATGGTGATATGATACCGGGGCACCTCCCCCAAGCTTGGCAGTTGCCAAGGGGAGTGCCCATACCCGATACTCAGTTCTTCTTTATTGGTGAAGAAGATGATGGTGATGATGGATATTCGCACATCGAGCGTAGGAGATCCTCCAATTTGCGGATAATGCCCTTGAGTGCGATGATATGCTCCTTCAACAAAATATTTTCACTTGTGGGATACTTGTTTTGGATGCGAGCTAACTCAATCATCTTGAAAGCTTCAATCTCCGTTGGGGTAAGGAGATTGTGATGATGTTGAAGGTTGTCTTCGTCTTTTACTTCCGGAACTTGATCTCCCATGGCCTTCTTGATCCCATCATCCTTGTTGGTCTCCCCGGGTTCTTCTCTCTTCAGCTCTATCTTCATTAGCCAAGCATCGTTGCCCTCATTGTTGGAGGAGGGAGACGACATGACGCCTGGCCTTGACAACCTTGGCAGAAAACAGCTCGAAGCAAAAATAGGAGATATTTGCGTGGTACGGTGGTCAAAACTTCCAGGAGATTATATAATGAATTTTTACCGACCGAAAGATGTATCGTGCAAGAAAACGGAGTCTGGAGGGCACACGAGGTGCGCACGAGGCAGGGGGCACGCCCAGGGGGTAGGGCGCTCCCTCCACCCTCGTGGACGCCTTGTGTCTTTCTCGGACTGCTCCTTATTTTCCTATTTTCTTAAATATTCCAAAATGGAGAAAATTGCTATTAGAACTATTTTGGAGTCGGTTTACTTACTGTACCTCATACCTATTCCTTTTCGGAGTCTGAAACGTTCTGGAAAGTGTCCCTTATATACTCCTCCGGGATTACAGTTTCAATAACATTAGTTTCAACATTTATAGGGTTACTTGAGATATAATGTTTGATTCTTTGACCATTCACCACCCTCTGATTTGTGCCTTCGAAGTGGTTGAATTTTATGGCACCGGAACGATAGACCTCCTCCATAATGTAAGGACCTTCCCATTTTGAGAGGAGTTTGTCTGCAAAAAATCTTAAACGAGAGTTGTATAGCAATACATAATCACCTACGTTAAACTCACATTTTTGTATCCTTTTGTCATGCCATCTCTTAAATTTTTCTTTAAACAGTTTTGCATTTTCGTAAGCCTGGGTTCTCCATTCATCAAGTGAGCTAATGTCAAAAAGCCTCTTCTCACCAGCAAGTTTGAAATCATAATTGAGCACTTTAATGGCCCAATATGCCTTATGTTCTAGCTCAAGAGGTAAGTGACATGCTTTTCCATAAACCATTTTATACGGAGGCATACCCATAGGATTTTTATATTCAGTTCTATAGGCCCATAATGCATCATCAAGTTTCTTGGACCAATTCTTTCTAGATCTATTAACAGTCTTTTGCAAAATTAATTTAAGCTCTCTATTACTTAATTCTACTTGACCACTAGATTGTGGATGATATGGAGATGCAATTCTATGATTAACGTCATACTTAGCAAGCATCTTACGAAAAGCACCATGAATAAAATGTGAACCACCATCAGTCATTAAATATCTAGGGACTCCAAACCTCGGAAAAATAACTTCTTTAAGCATCTTAATAGAAGTGTTATGATCAACACTACTAGTTGGAATAGCTTCTACCCACTTAGTAACGTAATCAACATCAACTAAAATATGTGTATACCCATTAGAGGAAGGAAACGGTCCCATATATCAAAGCCCCAAACATCAAATGGTTCAATAACAAGTGAATAATTCATAGGCATTTCTTGATGTCTACTGATATTACCAATTCTTTGACATTCATCACAATACAAGACAAACTTACGGGCATCCTTGAAGAGAGTAGGCCAATAAAAATCGGATTGCAATACCTTATGTGAAATTCTATCTCCAGCATGGTGTCCTCCATAAGCCTTAGAGTGACACTTGCGTAGGATCTGTTCCTGTTCATGCTCAGGTACACAACGTCTAATAACCCCATCTACTCCTTCTTTATAAAGGTGTGGGTCATCCCAGAAGTAATGCCTTAAATCATAGAAAACTTTTTCTTTTGTTGGTATGTGAAACTAGGTGGTATAAATTTAGCAACAATGTAGTTAGCATAATCAGCATACCATGGAGCAGTACGAGAAGCATTTATGACAGCTAATTGTTCATCAGGAAAGCAATCATCAATAGGTAGTGGGTCATCAAGAACATTCTCTAACCTAGACAGGTTGTCTGCAACGGGGTTCTCAGCTCCCTTTCTATCAGTAATATGCAAATCAAATTCTTGTAGCAAGAGAACCCATCTAATAAGTCTAGGTTTAGCATCTTTCTTTTCCATAAGGTATTTAATAGCATCATGATTAGTGTGAATAGTTACTTTAGAATCAACAATATAAGGTCTGAACTTATCACAAGCAAATACAACTGCTAAAAATTGTTTTTCAGTAGTAGCATAATTTCTTTGGGCACTGTCTAGAGTTTTACTGGCATATTGGATAACATTTAATTTCTTATCAACTCTTTGTCCTAGAACAACACCTACATCATAATCACTAGCATCACACATGATTTCAAAGGGTAAATTCCAATCAGGTGGCTGAACAATAGGTGCAGAAATCAAGGCTTTCTTAAGTATTTTAAATGCTTGTACACAATCATCATCAAAGACAAAAGGAACATCTTTTTGTAAGAGATTAGTCAGAGGCCTAGAAATTTTAGAGAAGTCCTTAATGGACCTCCTATAAAAACCGGCATGATCAAGGAAACTTCTTATACCTTTAATGTCCTTAGGACACGACATCTTTTTAATAGCATCAACCTTAGCTTTATCAACTTCAATACCTCTTTCAGAAATTTTATGCCCCAAGATAATACCTTCATTAACCATAAAGTGGCACTTCTCCCAATTCAAGACAAGATTAGTTTCTTCACATCTCTACAAAAATTGATCAAGGTTGCTTAAGCAATCGTCAAAAGAAGTTCCATATACGGAAAAATCATCCATGAAAACCTCAACAATCTTTTCACAAAAGTCAGAGAATATAGCAGTCATACATCTTTGAAAGGTAGCAGGTGCATGGCTTAAACCAAAAGGATACGTCTATAAGCAAAGGTACCGAAAGGCCAAGTAAAAGTTCTCTTTTCTTGATCCTCTTTTGACACAGGTATTTGAGAGAAACCAGAATAACCATCTAGAAAGCAAAAATGTGTATGGTTGGATAATCTTTCTAGCATTTGATCAATAAAAGGTAAAGGGTAATGATCCTTTTTAGTAGCTTTATTTAATTTGCGGAAATCAATTACAGTTGTATAACCTGTAAAGTTCTTTATGGGATCATTTCATCTTTATCATTAGGAACAACAGTAATACCTCCCTTCTTAGGGACACAATGGACAAGACTTACCCACTGACTATTAGTAACAGGATAAATTATACCTGCCTCCAAAAGCTTTAGTATTTCTTTTCTTACCACTTCTTTCATCTTAGGGGTTAACCGTCGTTGGTGATCAACAACCGGTTTAGCATCTTTCTCCAATTTTATTTTGTGCTGGCATAGAGTGGGACTAATGCCCTTAAGATCATCAAGAGTATATCCAATAGCAGCACGGTGCTTCTTCAGAGTTTTCAGTAATTTCTTTTCTTCATGCTCTGAAAGGTTAGCACTAATAATAACATGATATATCTCTTTCTCACCAAGATAAACATATTTAAGAGTATCAGGTAAAGGTTTAAGCTCAAACACGGGATCACCCTTGGGTGGAGGAGGATCCCCTAGAATCTCAACAGGCAAGTTGTGTTTCAAAATAGGTCCCTGTTTAAAGAATACTTCATCTATTTCCCTTCTTTCATTCATAAACATATCATTTTCATGGTCAAGAAAATATATTTCTAAAGGATCATTAGGAGGCACGGCAATAGAAGCAAGACCAATAATTTCATCTTTACTAGGCAATTCTTTATCATGGTGTTGTCTACGAAATTTAGCAAAATTAAACTCATGAGACATATCCCCCAAACCAATAGTAACAACATCCTTTTTGCAATCTATCCTAGCATTAATATTCAAGAAGGGTCTACCAAATATAATGGGACAAAACTTATCTTGTGGAGAACCAAGAACAAGAAAATCAGCAGGGTATTTAACTTTCCCACACAAGACTTCAACTTCTCTAACAATCCCAACCAGAGAAATAGTATCTCAATTGGCAAGCTTAATTTTAACATCTATCTCTTCTATCTCAGCAGGTGCAATATCATGCATAATTTCTTTGTATAAGGAATGAGGTATTGCACTTGCACTAGCACCCATATCACATAAGACATGATAGAAATGATCTCCTATTTTAACAGAAATAACAGGCATGCCTACAGTAGGTCTATGTTTATTTTTAGTGTCAGGTCTAGCAATTCTAGCAGCTTCATCACAGAAGTAAATAACATGCCCATCGATATTATCGGCCAAGAGATCTTTAACCATAGCAATAATAGGTTCAACTTTAATTTGCTCAGAGGGTGTAGGTGTTTTAGCATTACTCTTACGAACCATAGTTGAAGCTTTAGCATGATCCTTTATTCTAGCAGGGAAAGGTGGTTTCTCAATATAAGTAGTAGGAACAACAGGATCAGCATTATAAATGATAGTCTTTTCTTCAACTTCAATAGGTGCAACTACTTTTACTTCAATGGGAGGATTTTATTTAAACCACTTCTCCTTAGGGATATCAACATGAGTAGCAAAGGATTCACAGAAAGAAGCTACAATCTCAGAGTCAAGTCCATATTTAGTGGTAAATTCACGGAAAACATCGACATCCATAAAAGATTTAACACAGTCAAACTTGGGTGTTATACCTAACTCCTTACCTTCCTCGAGATCCTAATCTTCAGAGTTGCGTTTAATTCTTTTCAATAAATCCCATTTGAATTCAATAGTCTTCATCTTAAATAACCAGTACAAGAAGTATCGAGCATGTAGTGATTATTGAGAGAAAGCCGAGCATAAACTTTTTGAATAATAATTTATCTTGAGAGATCATGATTTTGGCATGAATATAACATTGACTTAAGCCTCCCCCAAGCTTGAGCGATGCTTTCTCATTTGCGAGGCCAAAAATTATATATATAATTACGATCACGATGAACAAGATGCATAGGATAAAACTTCTAATGAAATTCCAATTTCAATCGGTTGTAGTTCCATGATCCCATATCATCACATAGCCTAAGCCATGTCAATGCCTTTCCCTTCAAAGATAAAGGGAAGGACTTCTTCTTGATAACATCCTCGGGCATACCTGCAAGCTTAAATAATCCACAAACTTCATCCACATAGATTAAGTGCAAATCGGGATGCAGTGTTCCATCTCTTGTAAAAGGATTAGCCACCAATTTCTCTATCATACCCGAAGGAATTTCAAAGTAAACATTTTCAGTAGGTTCAGTAGCTTGAGGAGCAACTCTTTGCTCTACTGGTCGGGGTGAAGATACCCCGAACAAGCCCCACAAAGGATTATGTTCCATAGTAACAAGTGACAGTAAATGTCACCACACTATATAAATTTTTCCTTACCAAATTCCACCTACCAAAGGCGCTCCACTCCCCGGCAATGGCGTCAAAAAAGAGTGTTGATGACCCACACGTATAGGGGATCTATCGTAATCCTTTCGATAAGTAAGAGTGTCAAACCCAACGAGGAGCAGAAGGAAATGATAAGCAGTTTTTAGTAAGGTATTCTATGCAAGCACTGAAATTATCGGTAACAGATAGTTTTGTGATGAGGTAATTTGTAATGGGTAACAAGTAACAAAAGTAAATAAGGTGCAGAAATATGGCCCAATCCTTTTCGTAGCAAAGGACAAGCCTGGACAAACTCTTATATAAAGGAAAGCGCTCCTGAGGACACATGAGAATTATCGTCAAGCTAGTTTTCATCACGTTCATATGATTCACGTTCAATGATATGTGGGTGGACCGGTGCTTGTGTACTGCCCTTCCTTGGACAAGCATCCCACTTATGATTAACCCCTATCGCAAGCATCCGCAACTACAAAACAAGTATTAAGGTAAACCTAACCATAGCATGAAACATATGGATCCAAATCAGCCCCTTACGAAGCAACTCATAAACTAGGGTTTAAGCTTCTGTCACTCTAGCAACCCATCATCTACTTATTACTTCCCAATGCCTTCCCCTAGGCCCAAACAATGGTGAAGTGTCATGTAGTCGATGTTCACATGACACCACTAGAGGAAAGACAACATACATATCATCAAAATATCGAACGAATACCAAATTCACATGACTACTTATAGCAAGACTTCTCCCATGTCCTCAGGAACAAACATAACTACTCACAAATCATATTCATGTTCATAATCAGAGGGGAATTAATATGCATAAAGGATCTGAACATTTTATCTTCCACCAAGTAAACCAACTAGCATCAACTACAAGGAGTAATCAACACTACTAGCAACCCACATGTACCAATCTGAGGTTTGGAGACAAAGATTGGATACAAAAGATGAACTAGGGTTTGAGATGAGGTGGTGCTGTGAAGATGTTTATGGAGATTGACCCCCTCCTGATGAGAGGATCAATGATGATGATGGTGGTGATGATTTCCCCCTCCCGGAGGGAAGTTTCCCCGGCAGAACAACTTCGCCGGAGCCCTAGATTGGTTCCGCCAAGGTTCCGCCTCGTGGCGGCGGAGTTTCGTCCCGTAAGCTTGCTTATGATTTTTTCCGGACAAAAGACCTCATATAGCAGAAGATGGGCACCTGAGGCCTGCAAGAGGGCCCACGAGGCAGGTGGCGCGCCCAGGGGGTAGGGCACGTCCCCACCCTCATGGACGGTGGGTGGCCCGCTCTGGTTCTTTCTTCGCCCAATATTTTTAATATTTTGCAAAACGTGCCTCCGCGAAATTTTAGGACTTTTGGAGTTGTGCAAAATAGGTCTCTAATATTTGCTCCTTTTCCAGCCCAGAATTCCAGCTACCAGCATTCTCCCTCTTCATGTAAACCTTATAAAATAACAGAGAATAGGCATAAGTATTGTGACATAATGTGTCATAACAGCTCGTAATGCAATAAATATTGATATAAAAGCATGATGCGAAATGGATGTATCAATCGACACGGCATCGCAGCTGGGTACACGTCCGGTCAGTACCCCCATTCCTCGCCAGGAGTCGGTAGACGCCCTCAGCGTCGTACTTGCACCAGAGGTCGGCCACGCCGTACTTGCACCGGACACCTGGCACACCGCTCGCATGGGTGCCGCCCTTCGTCTTGTCTATGGCCCGCTGGATGCCAACGCGCTGGTCCATAGGCTCGACTGCCTCCTTGGCCCAGGTGTCCACCTGGGCGCAGTAGAGGAACATGGTCGTCGCATCCTCGAGCTGGTGATCTCCGATGAAATAGCCAACTTGGAGCTCGAGACCGCGCTCCAGATGTACTGTTAGCGTGTCGACCACTTGGATGAACACCTTTTATTTTGAAAATTCGTTTAGGCAGAGGCAAGAGCTATCGTAGGCAAGGGCTGCTGGTCATGGTCTCATGGACGCCTTTTATTTTGAAAAGTTGTTTCGACGTGGATAGCTATGTATTCACAGCAATCATAGTATTGCTCTGTTTCAATGTGTGTACTCTATTTTCCATTCTTATATGTTATGTTTCAATGTGTGTATATACGCTTTCCATTATGTATATGTGGATGATAACAACTAGATTCAAATTAGTATACAAAAATAGATTGAAAATGGAATTCATAATATATATATATATGTTAAATGTTCAGTAGTTCATCACAGAATATATATGTATATATAATATCATCACATATACGTGATGATACTTAACTACTAGGTACAATGCATAAAATTGGAAACGAACAATACTAAAACTAATAATCCCTCCTGTGGCCAGTATTCCGGCAGCCCCTCGCCAGGAACTCCCTGGTGCGCGGCATCTTTCCAGTGCGGAGGCAGTACTCCGCCTCCTCCGTCTCGCAGCGCTTGACGTACCAATCTGCCTCTTGCTGGCGGACGCGTGCAACCGATCCTGCCATTTTGTTGGGCGCCCACCGGAGCTCCTCGTCGGTGGCACGCTGGAGCTTATCGGCCCACCTCCATGCAGCGATGAGGCGCCCAGCGCTTATGACCTTCCTTGCGAACTACTCGTCTTCGTAGACCTCCTCGGCACGATGACGCGCCCGCCCCTAAAGCTTCGTCGCCTCCTTTTTCTAGGCGGCATCATGAGCTTCACAGGTCGCCTGGTACTTGGATTCCTCCTCCGCCATCTCCTTCTTGAAAGCCACTTGCCTGGCATTCTCAGCCGGCGACAGCGACTTCCATAGACAAATATTGTACTGGCCCCAAAACCAATCCAAATTTGGGGGGGGGGGGTCCTGCGCAACCTTGTCAGGAGGTGTGT